>NC_070594.1:3402565-3435065 GCF_027409825.1 Scomber japonicus | reverse complement strand
GTTTATATAATGCAGATTAGTAAAATATGACTTTTATAAGGGTCACAGTCACTGACAATAAACTTAGCGTTTGATAATCATGGTAGCAGCGGTGCAGCAGATGTAATGAAGTCCACGCAGCACGCTGGATGTAAACTGATATTAAGCCTATAGCCTATTCATTATAATGTCCATGGACATAAATTGAGTTCTTATTAGGGCCCGAGCGCTGACCAGCATGAAGCCCTATTGTATCTGTAAACCGACATGCATGGGGGGGCGAGGGCCTGTTCATCACTGCTTGCAGCTTTAATTTGTATCAGTTATTTAAAGCAGATTTTTCCAGAACTGTAAAAAACAAACTTTAAGTGTAAAAATGTTTCAGGGTGAATTTAAATCATCATATAATGTCATTATGATAAAGAATAAAGTCTTTACATTAAGGATTCATCATTAGTTTATTAGTGATGAATGAAACATGGATCTGAGCTTGACTGGCTCAGTCTGAAGGAAACTTAAATCCTTTCACAGTTAAAGTGAACTAACAGCTGATTCTGATGTAAATGTGACCTGCAGCTCTTTTCTCATTCATGATGTTGCTGATAAAAGCATCATTAACATAGACTGACCTGACCTGAGATCAGATATCAGCCAGCTGCTTCACAGGAAACATCCACCTCACCTCCTCTTCTGCTTCCACACAGTTTAAATACAGCTTATTATCTTCATGTTTCTGTCAGTTAAAGGAACAACTTCACTGTTTATCTTTATGTATCTAACTTTATGTTTCATGTGGAGAAAAACTGAATTTTCCTTTAAGCACATTTCAGAAATGAGCTCAGAGTTTTTCTTTATTAAGTCTCAAAGAGGAATAAAACCAGACTGAAGATGGATTTAGTTTATTTAACACATTATTATAGAGTATGAGTGTGATATGACTTGGCAGAAAGGGTTAGAAGGAAAAAAGCTTCATTTCTGAGAGTTAAAGAGAGAAAAAGTTTCATGTATGAGAGTTAAAGAGAGAAAAAGTCTAACTGTGTCTTGATGTTCGTCTTCTGGACTCTTCAGGTGAAAAAAACCCATCAGTGTGTCTAAATACTCAGATTCACTGGTTAGTCTTCAGGAAGTGATGGAGTGAGATACTGACTGATGGAAGTGAAAGGCTGATGCTGTGATGCAGCTGCAGAGTGAACGGTGTTGAGCTGATCATCGTTACAGATCGGCAGGAAGCTTCAGCACCAGTCGAGTCACGTTAAATATAAACTTCTGTCACAGTTTGCTGCTGGATGACCAACAGGAAACTAGAACTCTGTTCAACTTCCTGTTTTCTCCCGGGTCAAACTGACCCATCTGTTTTGACTGTTCCTTCCTTCCTCCCTTCCTCCCTTCCTTCCTTCCTTCCTTCCTTCCTTCCTTCCTACCTCCCTCCCTTCCTTCCTTCCTCCCTCCCTCACTCCCTCCTGTTCCTGAAGGAACTAGGAATCATCTGAAGGAACCAGGAATCATCTGAAGGAACCAGGAATCATCTGAAGGAACCAGGAATCATCTGAAGGAACCAGGAATCATCTGAAGGAAGCAGGAAGTGTTTGAAGTAAATGAATGGTTTTATTGAGATCAGAAAAACAGACAGAGAGGAGAAGAGCAGAGGAAGTGTCTGGAATGAGCCTTAAAGGTGGAGTTTGTCCCAACGTGTGATAATCCCAGTGTGTGTGTGTGTGTGTGTGTGTGTGTGTGTGTGTGTGTATGTGTGTGTGTGAGAGAGAGAGTGTACGTGTGTGTGTGAGTCATTCATGTGCGCAGCAGCAGGGAAGCAGCTGAGTTGTTATCAGCTCGCATACGAAAAGACTGAGAGCTGATTGGCTGAAGCTGAAGTGTGTGTGTGTGTGTGTGTGTGTGTGTGTGTGTGGTCAAGCCTTTAATGATCTATCAGTGTGAATATCTGAGTGTCAGTTCATCACATTTTTTCCTGCAGTCTGGACAGAAGAAGAAAAACAGCAAACATGATTATTAAGTTTATCTGAAGTTAATATAAGTTTATATAAGATTATAGAGCACTCATTGAAATACTTGGAAATGTGCAGGTTAAACCCTAGAGACAAGACTTTTTCGCTTTTGTGACTTTCTGTTGCAAATGAAGTTTCCATATGATTCCCCTCTGATCTGTGAGGTAAAACCACAGAGAAATGGACGTAACATCCGTGACGTCACCCATTGGTTTGTGGACTGCTGCTCGGAAGCCAATAGTTTCTAATCTAGGCAGCGCCATCTTGAAAATTTCATGCTGGGAAAAATATAAACACGGATTCTACTTATATGGGCATGAGGCGGAGCCATGGGCGGAGCGGGGAGGTTGCTATGGTTACGAGGGCTGGATCTGGAGGACATTGGTCAATCAACCTGTCAATCAGGACGTAGCCACGCCCTAATGCATACCCTGCTTTATCGTCACATATAAAATCAGGGAGGCCAAAATGTCCCAAATGAACATCATACTGCATTGAAGAAGGCTTTAAACTAGCGATTGAGACCATAAACACATTTTGAAAACGTTTACTGAGGTTAGAAATCAAGTGAGAAGTTGGTGAATTCTCCATTGACTTGTATAGAGACGGTCGCCCCCTGGTGGCCTTTTGATAGAATGCAGTTCTAAGTTACTTCCGCATTGGCTTCTTCTTAGAGGACAGGAACTCCCCGCCTGGGTAAAACATGAACCAGGAAGTCTCTTTATAAAACCTCAACATGCTTCTACAAGCTCACAGAGAGGCATGACGAGAGTTTAGATGTTTATGGAAGTTATTAGATATGGTTATTAAATGTCTGATGAAGCTTCAGCACTGTTACCTGAAACACAGACTGAGACTGAGACTATGAGACAATCTGATATATTATTATTTATCACACTATAATAATGTGATATATGATGTGTTTCAGCAGCAGTTCATCTCAGTTAAACAGCACCAACACAGATACTTCTTCTTCTTCTTCTTCTCCTTCTTCTTCTTCTTCTTCTCCTTCTTCTTCTCCTTCTTCTTCTTCTCCTTCTTCTTCTTCTTCTTCTCCTTCTTCTTCTCCTTCTTCTTCTCCTTCTTCTTCTTCTTCTTCTTCTACTTCTTCTTCTCCTACTGAGCATGTGCAGAAGATGCTGCAGCTTCCTGACATTTACTTTATTCCAGCAGAGAAAAGTTTCAGATATCTGTTCTTAACTTTAAATCACAGTCGCATTTCTGTTATTGTTGTTTCTTCTTCTTCTTCTTCTAATGAAACGCCTCGCTGCTGCCACCTTCTGTCCTCTCAGTGATATAACAGCGACGCTACACACAGCGACACCAAGCTGACGTTTTCACATTAACTCATTATGAAGGCCGGTTTTAAAAAAACCTCCATTTCAGTCTGGATGGAGGAACAAATGTAGAGAGGAAGATGCTTTTATGACTTTAGTGAATTTTGAATTTTAATCCTCCTGTTTGACGCTCGTGTTTTAGTAATAATTAAACCTGCAATGAGCGACTGTTCTTCACTCTCTGCTCCTCCTGTCAGTTTAACCTGTGCTTGTATTTAAAGTGGACAGCTGTAAGTTAACACCCATATATGTCAGGACCCGCAAATTCTGTAATGTATTTTGGTAGTTTACGTTTTTTGTCTTGTCTAACTTCCTGTTTTATTTTGGTATGTCTTGTCTAACTTCCAGTTTTATTTTGGTATATCTTGTCTAACTTCCAGTTTTATTTTGGTATGTCTTGTCTAACTTCCAGTTTTATTTTGGTATGTCTTGTCTAACTTCCAGTTTTATTTTGGTATGTCTTGTCTAACTTCCTGTTTCCTGTTTGCCTCCCTTCCCCTGATGTGTTTCACCTGTGCCTCGTTATCCAGTGTATATATGTGGTGTGCTCTCTCCAGATCGTCTTGTCAGCTTCCTGTCACAGTGCCAGTGTTATCTCAGTTTATATTCTTAGTGTCATTGACCAGTTTTTGCCTTTTGGATTCTGAGTTCTGCCTCATGATTCTGGACTTCCTGGTTTCTGACTTTTGGACTGAATTAAACAGCTTGAGAACTCTTCATCGCTGTGTCCCTGTCTCTGGATTTGAGTCCACCTGGTCTGTGTCTGATACCCAGCAGCAGTAGATAGTTTGTCTCCGTCCTCTCCTCAGCGTACAAAAAATTAAGTTGCACTGTTCATACAGTAATTACGGCAGCACAATCAAATCCAAACCTTCATGCTACTGTAATTACTCTAATAGCATCACAACTAAACAGCCTGATTTAGTTGATTTGGTCAAATTTAGTTGTGAAGGAACGGAGGAAAGACGGAGGAAAGAAAGAAGAAAGGGAGGGAGGAAGGGAAAGAGGAAGGGAGGAAAGAAGGACTGAGGAAAGAAGGAAGGTGGGGGAGGAAAGAAAGAAGAACAGAAGGAAGAAAGAAAGGGGAAGGAAGGAAAGAAGGACAGAAGGAAAGAAAGAAGGAACAGTCAAAAGAGATGGGGTCGGAAGGTTGAGACTCAGTTTTACACCAGATTTATTCACATTTAGTCAGAAAGTCTCAGTTAACAGTGAATCAGCTGCAGTAAGACATGATGAGACGATCACTGATCACTGAGACATGATGAGACGATCACTGAACACTGAGACATGATGAGACGATCACTGAGACATGATGAGACATGATGAGACGATCACTGAACACTGAGACATGATGAGACGAAGAGACGATCACAGATCACTGAAGGAAACTTTAACATGAGGTGAGTTCTGCCTGTTTTAAGGTAAGTTTCTTGTAGATGAGCGATAATGATTTCTGTCCTCAGGAAGTTTGAGACACGCTGAATTATATCAACATGTGTTTCATGTCTGTGTTCAGATCCGATGGAGAGTTGTGACTCTCCTTATTCAGCGTCACAGTGTGAAGGTTTCAGGTTCAGTGAACCAGGAAGTGAGCTCCGTGAGTTCAGTCCAACATGTGTTTTTATTTATTTATTGATCTCTGAGTTCAAGTTGAGGCTCAACAGAGAATCAGAGTTCTGCTGCTCAGTCAGATTTATCTCATCTAAAGAATCAAACTAATGAATCAGAGTCCAGATGAGTCCAGATGTGACTGAATGTAAAGGAGTCGTGAGTTATGATGCAGATGTGAGAGACAGGTGAGGTGAGCTCTGAAACACCTGGACGGAGTCACGGCCGCCTGTCCTCAGGTCTGTTTACTGAGGAACTAATGAGGCTGTGACCTCTGACCTCTGACCCCTGCAGCAGGTCAGGACATGAGACACCATCTCACACACACACTATCACACACACACACACACACACACAAGCACACACACACACACACACACACACACACACACACACACAGACACAGACACAGACACACACACACACACACACACACACACACCTGTAGCTGTGAGGTCGGTGGGTTCAGTTCAGACCTGATCAATAATCAATACCTCTGATCAGCTGACAGGAAACATGAACACAGTCTGAGTCCAGATGTTTGACTTAACCCTCCTGTTGCCCTCGAGTCAAGGAAGGAAGGGAGGATGGAAGGAAAGGAGGAAGGAAAGAAGGAGGGAGGGAGGGAGGGAGGGAGGAAGGGAGGAAAGAAAGACAGTGAAAAGAAGGAAGGGAGGAAGGAAGGAAGGGAGGAAGGAAGGAAGAAATGAAAGAATGGAGGGAATAAGGAAGGTAGGAGGAAAGAAGGACAGAGGAAAGAAGGAAGGGAGGAAGGGAGGGGGAGGAGGGAAGGAAAGAAAGAGGGAGGGAGGAAAGAAGGAAGAAAGGAAACTGAATTTCCACATTTTAAGCTACAAAATATTATATATCTGCAGACTGGGGGGAGGCGATGTGGGGGGGGGGGGTGTATGAGGAGGGGTGTTGGGGGGGTGTTGAGGGGTTTGGGTAGGGGGGTGTTGGGGGTGTTGGGGGGGGTTTGGGTCCTGAGGGAGCTGCAGATTCATTACTGCAGAGACTCTGAATGTTTACTGTGGAAACACGAAGAAGAAGCTCCAATAAATAAAAAGCTCTGAAGTCTTCTGAAGAAAGTCACTGAACACACTTTAAAGGTTTTAGTGTGTGTGTCAGATCTCAGCTGTTAGAAGACGGAGACATTAAAAACTTTCTTCTTCTGTCTTTTTGAGTTTTGGTAAAATCTGATTGAGTCGTGCTCAGAATCCAAACATGAAAATGAACATAATGAAAGTTTCAGCAGCAGCGGATCAGAATAAAGTGGGAACGATATCAAACAGAAGATGAATTTATATTTAAAGTTTTTATATTTAAAGAGCAAAGTTATGATTTTAAAGTAAAACTATGATTTGATAATATTATGAAATGATTGAGTTTGTAAATGAGCCTGAAAGCTTCCTGCAGATGACGTGACACGCAGACTGCATACATATATATTTCTACATATTTCCAGTCAGATATATTTCTTGTATTTGAGAGCGAGCCAGTCTTCATAACCAGACGAGTGAAACACACTCTTCATCCTCCCAGTGTGATACTGGGAGCACTGGGTTGATTAGTGGGGGCTCTGATGGATGTCTCCCCCTCCATGAGGAGAATTTAGAGCAGCACTGTTTCCGCGGCGACCAATTATGCGTCGGGGAGCCCAGTAACCTTGGATTTATGTTGCCATGGCAGCAGACCCCGCCATGCATTATGGATGATCATTGAAATTCAACACCAGCTACCTGACATGGTGACGGGGGGATCATATATGTTCATGTACATGTATGATTATGTATATATATTATTTATATCTTTAGTATATGTAGAATATGTATGATTATGATCATGTACTGCATATATGTACATCTACTTGTGTTATAAATATACATATAGTGTATATTTATAACGCATATATGTATATTTATAAGCATATGTGTATGATCATCTGCAGTTATGTGTGTATATATATAGTTACTAACCTTATTTATATTCATATTTATATTCTATGAAGGTTTGCAAATGATCTAAATGTGTTTTGGTCTGTTAATACAGACATACAGTATGTTGTATATACGTGTGTATGCATCGTGTATATTATTTGTATATTCAGTAGAATCCATTTTTATGTTTAATCTCAAATTATTTTATTATTTATTTTTATTTTTGACTTTTTAAGAGTCATTTCAAGTTATTTTTTTAGATGTATCATCATGTTTAGTCTTATTCAGGTGGAAGTTTCACCTGCGTCACTCCTCCTCTGATGCTGCACTTTGGATTCCTCCGTCACCTTCAAAAGGGGCATGTGACCACTTTCAAAGGCATACTGGGAGAGCTTCCCCCCCCTCTATGTCCCCCCCTCTCCACAGCAGGAGACCCCCCCCACACACACAGCAGGAGACCCCCAAACCCCCCCCCCCCCCCCCAGACTCCCCGCTGAGACGAGACCTTTATCAGCAGCTTTGAAGCCTCACTGTGTGCCTCAGAATATACAGTATATTATATTTTATATTCATATCATCCAAACCTTCGTGTCCTCAGATGTTCGTCTTCGTCCTCGGTTATTGAGTTCCAGACACAAAGCTCAATCTAGAGATGCTCCAGTGAAATTAACCGTCCAATCAAAGCGTCCGTCTCCTCCCCTCTCACCACGCATCCTTTCCTCCTTTTTAATGGCTGTAAATCAAAAAGCCGAGACAGCGTGCAGAGAGAAAACTGAATCATTATCCTGTGATTCTGTCTGTGAGTCCTCGCAGCTGTCTGAACGGGACGGATGGAGGAATTAGAGGAGATGAGTTATACTGAGAAACATTAGAAACACAGAGAGAGGAGAGATGTGTTCATATAAAACGCTCCAGCTGAGTCCAGAGTTCACAAGAAAAAGATATAACATCTAAAAGCAGGAGAGACTGCAGTAAACTATAAAACAGCTCTGTTTATACCTACAGGCTCGTATCTGCAGTCTCTATCACACAGCAGCACGAGAACGATGATGTGCACCAGACGTCCATACTAAGCTGCTAAATTCAAATATGTTGTTTTCATTTAAAAGCAATTTGTGTCCACAGCAGGAGACAGATGCATCACTGGAGCTTTTTATTTCCCATTTAAACCTCCTGTTGTCCTCGAGTCAAGGAAGGAAGGGAGGAAGAAGGAAGGAAGGGAGGAAGGAAGAAGGAAGGAAAGGTGGGAGGAAGGAAGGAAGGGAGGAAAGGAAAGAAGGGAGGGAGGAAGGAAGGAAGGATGGAAGGAAGAATGGAGAAAAGACGGAAGGAAGGTATGAAGGAGGGAGGAAAGGAAGGAAGGAAGGAATGGAAGGAAGAAGGAAGGAAAGGTGGGAGGAAGGAAGGAAGGGAGGAAAGGAAAGAAGGGAGGGAGGAAGGAAGGAAGGAAGGAAGGATGGAGGAAAGAAGGAGGGAAGGTATGAGGGAGGGAGGAATGGAAGGAAGGAAGGACGGGGGAAATAAGGAAGGAAGGTAGGATGGAGGGAGAAAGGAAAAGAGGAAGGGAGGAAGTAAGGAAAGAAGGAAGTAAGGAAAGAAGGTCCGTGTGATGAGTTAACGGATTTTAATTAGCGGTGAGTCGTGACAGCTGTTCTGTTGGAGAAACTCAAGACGTGAAACTGAACTTTTTATTTCCCATTTGTTTCATTAACAGGTGATGCAGCAGGCGGTGAACTGAACTGGAAACAGCTGGTTCAGAGAGCGTCTTCACTCATTCAGGGCTGACTGTGGGAGAGGAAGCTGAGTTCATCAATGAGATCTGAGACTCAGCTGCAGTCGTGACTCCGCTGAGTTTTATGAATCTGGCCAAAGGAATGTCAAGCAGCAGGAGTAAAACATCAAACTGAGTAATCCTCCTCCTACTGGGCATGGGAGCAGGTCAGCTACAGAAAACCAGTCAAGGAACTCACATATTAAGTATAAGTATATGCAGTTTGGGAATTATTGTAAGTATCAGCTTCCAACTTGCTCTAATATATCCGACTCAGCAGAATGAGACAGAACTGTATATTTATGGAGCTTTTCCTCTACACAGTTCCAGCTCTACTCGACTCCACCAGGGATAGTACCTGGTACCTGGTACTTTTTTAGTATCTGCTCTGCCGAGGTTTCAAGCGAGCCGAGCCGATACTAAATGTGACGTCATCAGATTGTCGGCCTCTGATTGGTCAGAGAGTCACTGGAAGAGTCATGAGCCGTCCCACACAAGAATCAAAGCCGCCATTTTTAAACACCAACAACATCGTTACAGTGATTAGTTTCTCTTCTCTTGCTTTGTGTGAGACAGAAAGACACATACAGCAGCAGGAAGGAAGGAAGGAAAGGAAAGGAAGGAAGTGTGTAAGACAGAAAGACACATACAGCAGTAAGGAAGGAAGGAAGGAAGGAAGGAAGGAAGGAAGTGTGTGAGACAGAAAGACACATACAGCAGCAGGTACACCATCGCCTCCATGTCCTCCATTGGTTATGTGTTTGTGTCACGTATAAAACGAAGTCACGGAGCAATAGTAATGGAAAAGGTTCCTGGTACCAAACCGAGTCGAGTCGTGCTGAAACTGTGTAGTGGAAAAGCTCCAATAGTGTTATATTCTCAATGCACAGTATTTATAACTGTCTCACAACCAACTCTGTAAACATACAACTGTTGTGAAACACGGGAATCTTCCTAATCTCCATCCATCCCATAGGACAGAGCAATACGTCCTATATGAGTGTTTTCAGCACCACAAAGGTCGACTGTATCAGCACTCGTTATCGGTTTTATGATGTTTAGGTTTAAAATCATCTGGTTAGAGGTCGAGAAAGCTCATGTTACGCAATCTTCATTGTCATGGCAAAATTAAACACCATGTTACTTTTGTCCCAACTAGTGACCTGCAGCCTCTGGTAGTGAAATTAACTTTTTTCCATCTTGCATTTAACTATCCACCCAAACGCCTCCTAATGAGGGAAAATCATCGTATCATTACACTGATGTCATCTGACTAGCATCTCTTCGCTGGGTTATAATCGGCCGCTAGATGGTGTAAACACAACTATACGTCGTTTATGTCAGCGTTTCGTTTCTCTTGTGAGGATGAGACAAGAACACAACATCGTGAAACATAGAAATTATCATTGATATTCAACAGAAGTTACAATCTTCTTGTAAAAACTGAAATAATGATAACCAGGCAGCAGGTTTGAGTCTTATAAGCTAACCAAATCCTGAATCTATCTGATGGAACAAACATCTATCTGATGGAACAAACATCTATCTGAAATGTGAATCTGGAGATGTTTAAAACATTTCCTTAAAGCATTAAAAATGCACATCAAGGCAACAATATTCCACTAAAACCGCGGCCAGATAATCAGAAAGGTGTCTGTTTAGATCAGATGGAGGACGGAGGCGTTGCCGTGTGATGGAGGGCAAAGCGATCGGCTCTGACAGCCTCCAAACAGAAGCTGTCAAAGCTGGAACAGCGTGGAGGTTTCCAGATGAGCCGCTGATGGATTCGGCTGTCGGAATCCATTCCTGCAGCCGGACGGACAGAAAAGCTTCATTCTGCTGTAATTAAGCAGCAAGCACTGCGACACGCCGCCGTGCTGTCACCGTAATCACCTCACACAAAGACCACAGAACAAGAAAATGATTTTCCCGCCGCTCAGCAGCAGCGAGATGGAATATTTCTGGAGGTGCACGTGAGGAGGTGACCTGTCTGAACGGAGCGAAGGAAGGAAGGAGGGAGGCGTTTGTGATTTAAGTGTCTGGAAATGAAAATGAGACTTTGAGGAGAAGCAGGATGTAAAAGTATCTTTCAGTCTGAGAGAGCGGACGAGTCTGAACCAGTTTCTGTTGAGCTGCTGATGAATTAAGGAGATGTGTCTGCAGTTTAAACATGATAGTAAAATGTGATTTGTTGCTTTGCTGTAAAGAAAGAGGATTTATTTTAACTGAGTCCAAATGATGATTAAAGCAGGACAGACACACTATCGATGGACAGGAGATAAACTGACTATTAAGAAATCAAGCATTAATATGAAACCAGGACCTTAACCCTAACATACTGTTCAGGGTCTAATTTGACCCATTTTCACATTTAAAAGCTGTAAAACATTTCTTTTAGCCGGACTTTTCCTAATGTGACCCACTGTATAGAAAAATGGAAATAAAATACATCATTAAGAAATCAAGAATTAATCTGGAACCAGGACCTTAATTGGACCTTAACCCTTACATACAAGCAAATCAGCATTTAAACTTTCTGTATTCTTCATATTCTATAAAATGTTCTCTTGGACCATAAAACAATGATTGTGAATAACTTTAAGGTTTAATTAAATGTGACTGATGCTGAATTTATGAATGTGAATCAGTGCAGAGATTAATCATGAGTCAGAATATGATCAGTGCTTAAAGGGTTAACAGGATAAAGATTAAAGAGTAAAACAGAGCCATGAATTAAAGCACAGACTCGACGTTAACCTGGAACAGACCCAGAATAAACCAGGGATTAATTTAGGACAGACTAGAGATCATCTCAGGATAAAACAGGGATTAACCGTCAGCCTGAAGATAGACCACCAAGCACCAGTAACACACCAGACATTAAACTGGTGATTAAACAAAGGATTAAAATGGAATGAACCAGGCATTGACCGAGGATTAAACAGAGACAGATCAGAGATTATTTTAGGATTAACAGAAGGAATCAACAGGATGTAGGCGGAGGAGGAGTAAAGTGAGACACATCAGGGATTAACATTTTAGTCGGAGGATTAAATCAGAATAAACCAGAGTCTAAAGAAGATTCAACCAGAAATAGATAATATAGATTTCAGAAGTCAATCTGGAGGAGATCAAAGATTAAATCAGGACAGGATTAACAAATAAAAGTCCAGGAATGAATCTGGGATTAGCAATGGGTCGACCAATGATCATCCAGGTATAGATATAGTATTAACCCTTTATAGGACACTCATTGAAAGGAAGGAAGGAAGGAAGGAAGGGAGGAAGGGAGGAGGGAAGGAAGGAAGGTAGGGGGGAGGAAAGAAAGAGCAAATGAGGGAGGAAGGGAAGAAAGAAGGAAGGAAGGAAGAAGAAAGGGAGATGGAGGAAGGAAAGAAGGAAGGGAGGAGAGAAGGAGGGAGGGAGGGAGGGAGGAAGAACAGATGGAAGTAAGGATAAGAAGGAAGGAAGGACGGAGGAAGGAAAGAAGGAAGGGAGGAGAGAAGGAGGGAGGGAGGAAGAACAGATGGAAGTAAGGATAGGAAGGAAGGAAGGACGGAGGAAATAAGGAACGAGGGAGGGAGAAAGGAAAAGAGGAAGGGAAGAAAGAAGGCAGGGAGGAAGGAAAGGAAGGAAGGAAGGAAGGAAGGAAGGATGTATATTTTGAGATATTTACAGAAGTTACCGAATATAATTATTTGCCCAATAAAGGGTTAACTCAGGACAGGAATAAACCGGTCAGGCTCCGGATTAACAAGAGATAAGAGATTAATATCGGACGAACCTGAGATTAAAAAATAGATCAAAGATTAAACTGAGATTAACTTTAGTCAGTCTGGGGATTAACAGGTGCTAAACCAGGATTATCATGATATAGATCACGGATTAACTCAAACCAGGTTTTACATTCACAGTCCAAAGATTAAACCGGACTTTAACTTGATTAGTGATGGTTTTAACGGCTGCAGCGCCCCCTACAGACGACAGGAGTTAGTGGCTGAGATTAGTTTCCATCGTCTTCAGTCTGAGAGCGGAGCAGCTGCTTTTTATAAAAACCCCAAACAGAGACCAAGCTGTCAGATTAACCCCTCCCCCGCTTTCCCATCACTGTCTCTCTGTGTGACTCGGGGGGGGGGGGGGGGGGGGTTGGATTTAGGCCAGTGATGCCATCCACCTCCCCCCACACACACTCCCGCCCCCCCTAACCCTAACCCCCCCCCACTCAGTACCAGGAGAGTTCAACTGAGATCAAACGCTGATAATAATGCTAATAATTGAATATTTATGATAATATTAAGAGTCAAATATCTGTTACAAACTATTTTATGAGTCAGAATTACAGATAACACTTTACTGCAGAAGCCTCTAGTATATTTATATTTGAGTTAATTTAGCCAATAAACCAAGAAACCCTTCACAACATTTGAATATATTAATATAAAGATCAGTTTAAAGCTTTAATTCAAATATCTTAACACCTGCAAGACTGTTTGTTTTAGTTTTTTTAACATTCAACGTTTTATTTTATAGCTAAATTCATTATTATATGTGTTACCAAGCTGATCATTTAGAATATATATAATATTTTATAGACACATTTTTATTTTTGAGTCAGAAGAATTCAAGCATTCCCAATTTGTGCTTAACCCTTTACACACTCTTCATATTCTGACTTATAATTAGTCTCTGCAGCTCATTCACATTCAGCCATTAATAAATCATGAATCCTTAATGAAGAGTGAATTATATTTATGTATGGGGGGGGGGGGGGACTTTTAAAATCACTACTTTATGGTCCAGCAGAAGATTTAATAGAATATAAAGACAGCAGGTTTGAAATGCATAAACTAATATGATGTGTTTTATTTCTATTTTTGTAGATTCAGGGTCACGTTAGGTAAAGTGTGCAGAGATGTGTGTCTGTAGCTCAGTAGGACGGCCGGCTCAGATTGATCAGGTTTTGTAGGTTTTGAAGCGGATGAGCGACGTCGCGGCCTCGAGCTGCGTTCACAAGCAGCAGGCTCCTCTCCAACATAAAGGAGACGCCTGCAGGGGGAAAGAAAAGAGGCTTTGGGAAACAAAACACCCTCCGTCCTCCAACCCAAACCCCCGACGGGCCGCGACACACGACACGCTTTTCTTCTCCTGCTTTAGTTCAGACACTAACGGGGGGCTAGGGGGGGGGGGGGGGCGGGGGGGAGCTGGAGTCCTGCCCTTAAAGGATCAGTGTGTAGAGATTTAGGAGGATCTGATGACAGAAGTGTAATATACTATTATAGTGTTCATAAGTCTGTTTTAATTAGAGTAGAATCACCTGAGAATAAGAATCATTGTGGTTTCATTAGCTTAGCATAAGCATTAGCCGTTATAGCTACAGGAGCCCAGAGCAGACAAACCAGTGAATCTAGAGAGGGCACTTTGTCGTGGCCATCGTAGATTCATCGTCATGCTTAGAAGGGGAGGGGGGAGGGGGGAGGGGAAGGGGGAAGGGAGGAGGGAGGGGGGTCGGGGGGTTAGTTGGTTGCATCTGCACCCTCACTGCTACACGTCACTAAATCCTGCAGATTGATCCTTTAAAACTTGTCTTATCCTCGTGTGATTCTGCGTCGTCATGCAGGAACGTCACATTTTGGCTTCGCTGAACCTCTTCCGTCATTCTGCTGAACTTTGACCTCTTGTCCTCGTTCGTATCACAGACTGTATAAAAGAAATGGACGTAACATCCGTGACGTCACCCATTGGTTTGTGGACTGCTGCTCTGAAGCCAATAGTTTCTAATCTAGGCAGCGCCATCTTGAAAATTTCAGGTGCATGCTGGGAAAAATAAAAACATGGATTCTACTTATATGGGCATGAGGCGGAGCCATGGGTGGAGCGGGGAGGTTGCTATGGTTACGAGGGCTGGATCTGGAGGACATTGGTCAATCAATCTGTCAATCAGGACGTAGCCACGCCCTAATGCATACCCTGCTTTATCGTCACATATAAAATCAGGGAGGCCAAAATGTCCCAAATGAACATCATACTGCATTGAAGAAGGCTTTAAACTAGCGATTGAGACCATAAACACATTTTGAAAACGTTTAAGGACCAGAACTTCCCACCTGGTTCGTATGCTACATTTTGTGCCACCTATTATTAAAAATTTTATTGTTGAAACTTTTTTTATTTATGTTTAATATCATTTGTAGCTCGATTGACCTCAGGACATTATCATCATTTGTGTAAAGAGAAAGTGTAAATGTGAGTAAGAAACAGTTCTATACACTTTTTATATTTATCAGGTCCGACTATAAACCCAATTATCTAGAAGAACTTAAAAATGCATTTAACCAAAAGCTCAAGTCTCAGGAAGTTAAAGCTGCTAAAGTTTCCACAGAGAGGTTATAGATGGCTGTGGTCCTGCTTTACGCCCCGCCTCCTATTAGTAGTGTTAGTTAGTAGTGGTAGTACTTCATATTTCTACTATCATCGTTGTTATAGTTATTATTTTTGTAGTTGCGTCTATCCTCGTCCAGTTTTCTCTCTAAATCCGACCAGTTGAGGCAGATTGGATGATTTCCCACCACTGGCCACAAGAGGCAGCAACGAGCTCATTCAATACTCGGAGAAGCCGATCAAACGAGATTTAAACTTCATCAGAGACGTTTTCTAAGTATCTAGAATATTTTGCTGGAAAAATTATGAAAACTATTTGTTTAGTTTATCAAATGTATATCTGATTAACTTTAACAACAGAGCAGCTTCACTAAACTTTTATACTGGAAACATTGAGATTATATATTTACACTTATTATAAATACACCTTTGCAATCTAATACAACAGCTCTCCTATAAACTCTACACATGTCAGGGTTTTCAGGACATTATCATCAACTTTATGTTAATTATTAAGGCTGAACTACATTTTATATAAACTACAAAACCTGAAAATGACACCCGATTTGACTGTTATCATACCATTGAATAAGCGAAATGAAGAATTGAAGGCAGAGTTGCTGGATTGGGTTTCAATAGATTACACAGGAGTTATAATAAAGTGCTCGTGAGTGTAGATCGGTTTTAAATAATGAAAACAATCACTGAATATTTCTGCTGATTCCAATAAAAACCAACAAACTGATAAATGTCTAATTCATGTTTGTATTGCAGTAATTAATTTATTTCATACTGACTTTGTTTCAGAGTTAGAAACTATTACTTATTACCAAGTAGGGTTAGGGTTAGTAGGGTTACAGACACACGAGGAAGCCTGAATGTGTAGGAAGAGAAAATACAAGTATTGTAAATTATAGGCAAAAAAACAAAAGAAAACCATTTTAAGTGATGAAGATAGGACTTTAAATTGTCCACAGTGCTTGTAAAGTTTCAAACATCACTACTTTTAGAGAATAACATAAAACTTAAGCAGCAGAAATAACAATAAATCTTTTTCTTTTCTTTTTTTTAGAGCTCATGTTCTTCCAAAGAGCTAGCAGAGGCAGCGTGCTGATAAAGCCGCTCTGATTCTCTTAAAGCAATACAAAAAAACCTGAAAAGAGGAAGGATGTGAAAGAAAGGAGAGAGGAAGAAAAGAAGGAGGAGAAAGAAAAACGAGGAAACCACAAGGAGCCTTTTCTTTATCAGCGACTTTCTGTGACTGAACAAACAGTCGGAGTCCCTCAGCTCGGGGCGGCTTCACCTCTGAGGGTTACAGGCCAGCTCGCTAATAAGCACTAACACAAAACCCCCAGCAGGCCGAGGGGGCGGGGGGGTGGGGGCGGGTGGGAGGGGGACAGGAGGAGGAGGAGGAGGAGGAGGCAGATGCCAGACTCGGGACCCGGCAGATGGGGCCTGATGAATCCTGAAAAGGAGGAATTGAAACCCGGTGAAGTTGCCAAGCGGCCGGCTGTAATTATCGCCGCGCCTTTGGGTTCATTGTCAATTAAAGTGGCGGTTGGGGCGAGCGACAGCTGTGGCAGATGGTGGGGGTCCAGAGAGAGAGAGAGAGAGAGAGAGAGAGAGAGAAAGGGAGGGGCGGTCTGCTCCCTGAAGGGTTAAACTAAACTCTGCTTCATGTTGTGATTTATCAACACAGTTTTTCACCTTTTTTATGCATCGATTCGTCTCCTGGAAACATTAAAATGATCTTTGGTTGTTTTCTGATTGTAAAAGTTTAAAGTTTCTCACAAGAAAGATTTAAAAAGACAAAGCTTTAAAACAAACAAACACTTGTTTTGATCGTTAGGTCACAGATTTCAGTATTTGGAGGTTAGAAATGTTAAAAAGTTAAGTTTCCATCCAAATTTCGCACAACTTATAACAAAATGTACAGAAAGTCTTATGAACAAAAAATATGAACTCTTGAAAGATTGCTCTTGTCCTCGAGTCAAGGAAGGAAGGAAGGAAGGAAGGAAGGAAAGGAGGGAGAGAGGAAGGAAGGAAGGAAGGGAAGGAAGGACAGGAGAGAGGAAAGGAGGGAGGGAGAAAGGAAAACAGGAAGGGAGAAAGGAAGGACAGAGAAAAAGAAGGAGGGGAGGAAAGAAAGAGAGAAGGATGGAGGGAGGGAGGAAAGAAGGAAAGGAAGGAAGGAAGGAAGGAAGGAAGGAAGGAAGGAAGAAAGGGGGATAGGGGGACATGAGCAGCACTTGGTGACAGTGGAGAATCAAACATAAGTTAAGTTTCTGAACCTGAAGCTTGTTTCCGTCGCTGCTGTTATGAGGGTTAGAGTTTATGATCAGCTGACGGTTAATCACAAACCTCCTCCAACCAGAAATCAGCTGACATGAGCTCAGTGGGATGAATAATGGAACATAATGGAAATGTACTCTGATAAAGCAGATACGACATTAATATTTCAAACTGGACAGAAATCAGTTCATTTCAGTAGAGCTGCTGTGATCAGTGTTTAATATTTAATATTTAATATATGAAGAAACACAACGAGATGACGTCATTAACAGAGAGAGAGACAGTCAGAGCTCAATACATTAACTTTAGTCTTTTTAGGTTGTTTGATTGTTGAGGTGAAGGAAGGAAAGAAGGACAGAGGAAAGAAGGAAGGAGGGAAGGAAAAAGAAAGGAAGGAAAGAAGGACAGAGGAAAGAAGGAAGGGAGGAAGGAACAAAGAAAGGAAAAAAGAAAGGTAGGAAGGACAGATGGAAGGAAGGAAGGTAGGAAGGAAGGAAATAAGAAGGGAAGGAAGGAAAGACAGGCAACAAGGAGGGAAGAAAGGTAGGAAAGACAGACAGTGAAGGACGGACAGACGGAACGAAGGAAGGAAGGAAAGAAGGAAGAAATGAAGGAAGGAAAGAAGGAAGGAAGGAAGGAAAGAAGGAAGGAAGGAAGGAAGGAAGGAAGGAAGGAAGAAATGAAGGAAGGTAGGAAGGACAGATGGAAGGAAGGAAGGAAGGAGAGAAGGAAGGAACAGAGAGAGACAGTCAGAGCTCAATACATTAACTTTAGTCTTGGAGGTTCGGTTGTTTGATTATTGGGGCGAAGGAAGGAAAGAAGGACAGAGGAAAGAAGGAAGGGAGGAAGGAAGGAAGGAAGGAAGGGAGGAAGGGAGGAAGGGAGACAGTCAGAGCTCAATACGTTAACTTTAGTCTTGGAGGTTCGGTTGTTTGATTATTGGAGCGAAGGAAGGAAAGAAGGACAGAGGAAAGAAGGAAGGGGGAAGGAAGGAAGGAAGGAAGGAGAGAAGGAAGTCTGGTGTTGTTTGATTATTGGGGCGTTTGCCTGTAATGACGACTTGTGGCCACAGAGGGCGCTGTTCAGCAGAAAGACAGCAGCTTTTAGATCAGGGGTGTCAAACATGCGGCCCGTGGGCCAGAACCGGCCCGCCAAGAGGTCCAATCCGGCCCAGTTTCCTTCTTTTCCTTCCTTCCATCTGTCCTTCCTACCTTTCTTCCTTCATTCCTTCCTTCCGATCTTCTTTTCCTTCCTTCCTTCCATCTGTCCTTCTTCCCTTCCTTCCTTCCTTCCGATCTTCCCTTCCTTCCTTCCGATCTTCCTTCTTGTCTTCTCTTCTCTTACTTCCATCTGTCCTTCCTACCTTTCTTCCTTCATTCCTTCCTTCCGATCTTCTTTTCCTTCCTTCCTTCCATCTGTCCTTCTTCCCTTCCTTCCTTCCTTCCGATCTTCCCTTCCTTCCTATCTTACTTTCTTCTTGTCTTCTCTTCTCCTCCTTCCATCTGTCCTTGCTCCCTTTCTTCCTTCCTTCCATCTTTTATTCCTCCCTTTCTTCCTTTCATCTTTCCTTCCTGTATTTTCTTCCTTCTCCTTCTTTTCCTTCCGTCCTTCCTTCCTTCCTTTTAATGATCCAGCCCACATGAGATCAAGTTGGTCTGTATGTGGCCCTTGAATGAAAATGAGTTTGACCCCCGTGGTTTAGATGATTAAGAATATGAGGTGAAGTCGGTTTATTTCAACAGAATCGTAATAATCAGAGGACTCATTTGCTTGAGTTAAATCTAAACTCTTCTTGTGAGGTTTCAGCTTTGATGTATTCAGACTCTCATCCTGCCTTTCTGTAGACATCAAGCGTATTCCTGGAGTTTACTTCCCATACTCTCAGCCTGCTTGGTCTAACAGGTCTCATGCCACTATAACTTGGTTTCTTCCATATTCATAACCCTGCTCAGTGTTTGAAGCTGAACTCTGTGATCTGAGCTCAGCTACAGCTAACGTGTCTGAACTCGCTCGTGGACTCGTCTGTCGAGCCGTGACGTTGACGTTTAGCCTCAGACCTCACACACAGTTATAGACAAAGCAGTTCTTATCAGAGCAGCGAATCATTGGAACCAGTTCAATACAAATATATTCATCCACCAAACTACTGAGTGTTTGTTCATCTGAAACACCGACGTTCAGATCAGCTCTATGACTAGTGACATGAGAAGAATCATTCATGAAGGATAATACTGCAGTACTTTTACTGTAATACTGCATACTACATCACTATAATACTGCAGTACTTTTACTGTAATACTGCATACTACATCACTATAATACTGCAGTACTTTTACTGTAATACTGCATACTACATCACTATAATACTGCAGTACTTTTACTGTAATACTGCATACTACATCACTATAATACTGCAGTACTTTTACTGTAATACTGCATACTACATCACTCATAATACTGCAGTACTTTTACTGTAATACTGCATACTACATCACTATAATACTGCAGTACTTTTACTCGTAACGGAGTATTTTTACATTGTTTTATTAATACTTTTAATGCAGTAAAGGCTATAACACAGTGAGCCCAGAAATAAACCGTCTGTTGTAACAAAGTCCTTCAGCAGGTCAAGGTAACCTACATCATTTAAACTTTACTCAAAATCTAAGACTTATGTTACTTTGCTCTGCTGTGTCATGACTCAGCATTCAACCACTAAAGCAAGGTACTTTGTTCCCACACACTTCATCTTCCGGTCCTGTCGGCTCTGCCAGCAGGGTTAATGTTAGGGTTAGGGTTGGGATCAGAGCATATGAGCAGAGAGTGGAGCCTTATCTCTCACTCCAATTTCACTCCGGTTAAGTTTATAAAACCACCCATATGCACAATTACCCATGGCTCAAGCAACAGGCCTATCATTTATTTACAAGTCAACATTATAGTTTATTTAGTTTTAAACTTGGGATGACTTGCATTTTGTATTTATTTGATACATCTAACTCTAATCCTCTTGGTTTAAAAATGAAACGTTACCCTTGTGTCTTAGTTGAGTTGGGTTGTGGTATTTTTTAAATTAAATGAAAATTCGTAGCCTGGGGAAAAACGGCTGAGCTAATGTTTTATTAGTGAATAGAAGATAGCGTATATAGGGTTAGGGTTAGTTAGTAGGTACTTCTTTGTAATGGAAAACTTGGTTCCTGGAACCGAGTCGAGCCGAGCCGAGCCGAGTAGTGCTGGAACTGTGTATTGGAAAAGCTCCATTTGAGGCCTTCAGCTCCTCACCAGACAGTCGAAGCTGCTGCTCCTCCTGATCAACCATCTGTGGTCACACCCTAACCCTAACCCTGACCCTCCACCTCACTGCTCCCATCCAACCCTAACCCTCCACCTCACTGCTCCCATCCAGCCCTGACCCTCCACCTCACTGCTCCCATCCAGCCCTGACCCTCCACCTCACTGCTCCCATCCAACCCTAACCCTCCACCTCACTGCTCCCATCCAGCCCTAACCCTAACCACCTCACTGCTCCCATCCAACCCTAACCCTCCACCTCACTGCTCCCATCCAACCCTAACCCTAACCACCTCACTGCTCCCATCCAACCCTGACCCTCCACCTCACTGCTCCCATCCAGCCCTAACCCTCCACCTCACTGCTCCCATCCAGCCCTGACCCTCCACCTCACTGCTCCCATCCAGCCCTGACCCTCCACCTCACTGCTCCCATCCAACCCTGACCCTCCACCTCACTGCTCCCATCGTCTCCAGCCGCCGGTCTGGACTGACTTCAGTTCACCAAAGCACAGCAGACATCTGAACTAACGTTGGGAGAAACTTGCTCTATCTACGACATTACAAGGCTGGTGGCCAAAGTTCAGCCTCCAGCAGCGACATGAAGCAGCACTGAGTCTGGCTCTGATCCAGTATGTAGACGGTCCAACACCAGAACCCTGAGTCTGGCTCTGATCCAGTATGTAGACGGTCCAACACCAGAACCCTGAGTCTGGCTCTGATCCAGTATGTAGACGGTCCAACACCAGAACCCCGAGTCTGGCTCTGATCCAGTATGTAGACTGTCCAACACCAGAACCCTGAGTCTGGCTCTGATCCAGCAGCAGATGTAGATGGTCCAACACCAGAACCCTGAGTCTGGCTCTGATCCAGCAGCAGATGTAGACGGTCCAACACCAGAACCCTGAGAACACTAACCAGCACACAGCAGCTTCCTGTTCAGGTCTGCTTGAGGTCCGATGGGAGCCTACCGCTGCAGACAAAACCTGTGTGAACTCTACTCCACTACATTTCAACACTACATGAAGATCATATAACAAGCTTTTAAAATACAACACTGTCACTTCCTGTTGTAGCTCATGTTTTATTTTGAAGTTATTCTCCTTCCTGTGTTTCTCCTGCCTTAGCTGATTGCCTCATGTGTTCCACCTGTCTTGTTTCTCTCACCTGTGTCCTGTTAGTTATTACCTCATGGTGTCTATATAGGTTTTGGTTTTCAGTCTCTGTGTTATCTTGTCAGTCTTCATTCAGCCTGTGTTTTTCTGTTGAGTTGTTTTTTCCTGGTTCGGCCAATAAAGTTCCTGTTTCCTGAGACTGTCTGCAAACCGTGACACAACACATTGTTAAAGATGAAACCAGTCAGCAGTGTGTAGTCGATTCACATTTCAGATGTCTATGAGTTGTTAACAGCTCCACCAAATACTGATTCTTCCCTCTAAACTTCTCACATGCTTTCATTTCAATAAATGTTCAAATGATCCAATATTTCAGCAAAAATCAAAGATTAGAGAAAAAGTCCAAAAACTGAAAACACATTTGTTTTTTCTTCTTTCCCATTAATCATCTCAGCAGCCCTCACATTTATCTGCTGACCCTTTGGAGGGGCCCCACCCCTAGGTTGGGAACCACTGGACTAAACTAGCTAACTGTATATAAAGTAGTATAAACTAGCTAACTGTATATAAAGTAGTATAAACTAGCTAACTGTATATAAAGTAGTATAAACTAGCTAACTGTATATAAAGTAGTGTAAACTAGCTAACCGTATATAAAGTAGTATAAACTAGCTAACTGTATATAAAGTAGTGTAAACTAACTAACTGTATATAAAGTAGTGTAAACTAGCTAACTGTATATAAAGTAATATAAACTAGCTAACTGTATATAAAGTAGTGTAAACTAGCTAACTGTATATAAAGTAGTGTAAACTAGCTAACTGTATATAAAGTAGTATAAACTAGCTAACTGTATATAAAGTAGTATAAACTAGCTAACTGTATATAAAGTAGTATAAACTCGCTAAGTGTATATAAAGTAGTATAAACTAGCTAACTGTATATAAAGTAGTGTAAATTAGCTAACTGTATATAAAGTAGTATAAACTAGCTAACTGTATATAAAGTAGTATAAACTAGCTAACTGTATATAAAGTAGTATAAACTAGCTAACTGTATATAAAGTAGTATAAACTAGCTAACTGTATATAAAGTAGTGTAAACTAGCTAACCGTATATAAAGTAGTATAAACTAGCTAACTGTATATAAAGTAGTGTAAACTAACTAACTGTATATAAAGTAGTGTAAACTAGCTAACTGTATATAAAGTAGTGTAAACTAGCTAACTGTATATAAAGTAGTATAAACTAGCTAACTGTATATAAAGTAGTATAAACTAGCTAACTGTATATAAAGTAGTATAAACTCGCTAACTGTATATAAAGTAGTATAAACTAGCTAACTGTATATAAAGTAGTGTAAACTAGCTAACTGTATATAAAGTAGTATAAACTAGCTAACTGTATATAAAGTAGCATAAACTAGCTAACTGTATATAAAGTAGTATAAACTCACTATAATTCTGCAGTACTTTTACTGTAATACTACATCACTATAATACTTATGTATTTTTTTTAATCGAGATTAATCGCAGAATTTCCATAGTTAATCACAATTAATCGCGTTTTGAATTGCATGTTTAAAATCCTGTTATTTTACATTTCAAGTAGTCTCACTTTATCTCTGTTTCAGTAAATGTTTTCTGTCTCATTATTTCAGTTCCTCTCACTGTTTCTTCTCTCTTCAGTCTTCTAGTATTTAAGTTGATCTTTGGTTCCGCCCACTGAGGTCAGACTCAGCCAATCAGAACGCTGCATATCTGAGCCTGGAGGCAGCTCAGTGTGAACAAAACACAGAAGATCTACAGAGTGTGAAAACACTTGAGAGTGTGTGTGTGTGTGTGTGTGTGTGTGTGTGTGTGTGTGTGTGTGTGTGTGTGTGTGTGTGTGTGTGTGTGAGTGTGAGTGTGAGTGTGTGTGTGTGTGTGTGTGTGGGACCCATCTGCTGTGTGAAGGGCCACCACTGGGGGTCAAAGGTCATTGTTTCAAGTAATAGCCATTGGCAATGCTGACGGGTTGCTTGGTTGCCATGACATCATCTTCATCATCATTACTTTTACTGATTTAATTCTTTCTACAGATGGAAACGTGTTTAACACCAACATATCCGCCTGTTTGAACCAATATGACGACAGACACGATTAAAGCTCATCAGCTGTTCTCTGTCACATTTGATCAAATAGTCTCCATTAAAATCTGCCGCATGGTCTCAGATGATTTTGTGTTTTGTTCTTATTTATTTAAATATCTGACGCTCATCTGTCCGCTTAGTTGATTGGATCTCAACATGTTAATGATTTATGGTACAATGATTACTTTTAATTTGGAAATTTACTGGAAATTTGGTTTATTGGCAATAGGAGGGGGAGGAAGGAAGGAAGGAAAGAAAGAAGGATAGAGGAAAGGGGGAAGGTAGGGGGGAGAAGAGAGAAGGAAGGAAGGAAAAAGGAAGGAAAGAAAGAAGGACAGAGGAAAGAAGGGAGTGAGGGAGGAAGGAAGATAGGAAGGAAGGAAGGAAGATAGGAAGGAAGGAAGGAAGGAAGGAAGGAAGGAAGGGAGGGAGGAAGGAAGGGAGGAATGAAGGAAAGGAAAGGAAAGGACGGGAGGGAGGAAGGAAGGAAAGAGGAACAATCAATTCGACGAAGGTTAAACTATTTTCATTTTTGTGCATTTTGGGTCACTTTAGGAAAAGTCATCAAATTTCAGAATAAAAGACATTTGTGGTTTTTATAAGCTGTTAAATTTGACCTGAACAGTATTTTAGGGGTTAACAGTATTTATATATGATTAATTAGTTTTTTATTGATGTGTATTTGTAGCTTTGCTGTTGTTTAATGTCTTTCTTGTCTTTATTGTTTTATTGCGAACTCAATGCTGATTCAGCTTCTCTCTTCTGGAGGTTTATTGGTGATGACATCAGAGATAAAGATATCTGAACGATCAGCATGTGTTTAACGTCTGTGTTCAGATGAGACTGAACTGAACGTTTCCGGTCCAATAAACCAGGAAGTCCAACATGTGTTTTTATTTATTTATTGATCTCTGAGTTGAGGATGTGACTCAACACAAATGAATAAATAAAGAATCAGATTTCTGCTGTTGAGTCGATGCAGATCTAATCTCATATTAAACTAATAACTGACTCTGTGTGTTTTGGCTTCGCTGGATGTTCATGTTCTAACTCTAACCCGACTGTCCTCAGGTGACCAGAGACCAGAACAGGTGTTAACTCAATGAGGTATACCCAGGCGGGGAGCTCCGGTCCTCTGAAATGAAGCCAACGTGGAAGTATCTTAGAGCTGCATTCTATCAAAAGGCCGCCAGGGGGCGACCGTCTCTATACAAGTCAATGGAGAATTCACCAACTTCTCACTTGATTTCTAACCTCAGTAAACGTTTTCAAAATGTGTTTATGGTCTCAATCGCTAGTTTAAAGCCTTCTTCAATGCAGTCTGATGTTCATTTGGGACATTTTGGCCTCCCTGATTTTATATGTGACGATAAAGCAGGGTATGCATTAGGGCGTGGCTACGTCCTGATTGACAGGTTGATTGACCAATGTCCTCCAGATCCAGCCCTCGTAACCATAGCAACCTCCCCGCTCCGCCCATGGCCCCGCCTCATGCCCATATAAATAGAATCCGCGTTTTTATTTTTCCCAGCATGCACCTGAAATTTTCAAGATGGCGCTGCCTAGATTAGAAACTATTGGCTTCAGAGCAGCAGTCCACAAACCAATGGGTGACGTCACGGATGTTACGTCCATTTCTGCTATACAGTCTGTAGGTATACCATCATTTCCAAACATAAGTGTAAAATCTGTGGTTATAAATTGGATTGAAGTTAAAGCTAAAAAGGTCAAACGCAGAATTCGGAAAACTTTATAAACAGTCAAACCAAGAAAAATCATTGTTGCCATGACAACATAAACCGTATGCTCGCAGATTTCCCCCCAAAAAACGCTAACGTCTAAACACGGAATAAAAAGTAGATATCATGACACAAAGTGAACTCTAGCAAACAGAGCAGAACTATAAAGGGTTCAAGCAGGAGGACAACAGGATGCTTAAAAACGTGTCTAGAAACATAAGTTCCCCCTGTGATGATCATCTGAATGATGCTTAAACATTGTGAAGAATTGGTTGTTAAACTGAGTGTTTGACATTTAAAACCTCAGTTTAACAGAGTTCAGTGTTTGTTGGTTCAGTCTGACTGTTAATTAGACGCTAATGTTAATGAGTTTAATTGCAGACGAGTCGACAGACAGACGAGTGTTTGTCTTTAATTAGAGTTTCATTACTACACACATCCATCAGCTTCACACTGCTGTTAGTGCTGCTAGCTAACATTTATCCTCCATCAGCTTCACACTGCTGTTAGTGCTGCTAGCTAACATTTATCCTCCATCAGCTTCACACTGCTGTTAATGCTGCTAGCTAACATTTATCCTCCATCAGCTTCACACTGCTGTTAGTGCTGCTAGCTAACATTTATCCTCCATCAGCTTCACACTGCTGTTAGTGCTGCTAGCTAACATTTATCCTCCATCAGCTTCACACTGCTGTTAGTGCTGCTAGCTAACATTTATCCTCCATCAGCTTCACACTGCTGTTAATGCTGCAGCTAACATTTATCCTACTGAGTCAATTCTGAATGTTAATAACTTTTTCTTCTAAACACATTAAATAGGTCATTAATGTATTTCTAAAAAAGGTGTAAAAAGCATTTCAACCATTTAGATTTGAATTGTGGAGCTAGGATTAGCATAAACCCGCCCCTGCTGCTGTAGAGGTAGAAATACATTCAGCACACACTACTACTACTACAGTCTACAGTTAGCCAGTTAGCTGAGTTAGCACTACTACTACTACAGTCTACAGTTAGCCAGTTAGCTGAGTTAGCACTACTACTACTACAGTCTACAGTTAGCCAGTTAGCTGAGTTAGCCGCTAAGCTAGCCGCTAAGCTAGCCGACGAGTTAGCAGCAGAAAGCTCTCAGACGTAGCCTCCATGTTTCTGGTAGAGGTGGTGACTTTGATTGACAGGTGACACTTGGTAGTGGGCGGGGCTTCAGCGGCCTCGGAGGCCACGCCCACAGCATTTGGGAGCAGAGAAAGAGGCTGATTTTTACACAACTTTGAAGCCTAATTTCATATATTTGGTGATTTTTTTTAATCATTCAAATTTGGCAGGGTGGTTAACAACACTTTTCTGTAGTATGTCAAACTCAGAACACATATTTATTCTTACTTACTATACCAACTTTAAAGTTGAGTCATGATACAGCTGTTTATCTTCTGACCTGCTCTGGTTTGACTGTTTATAATAAAGCATAAGGAACAAATTCTGACTTTATTCTCCTAATATTATTATTTCTCTTAGTCTGGCTCTGATACTCTGTCATACATTAAAGCCTCTCAGGATGAAACGTGTGTTTGCTGTAATTATCCTTCTTGTCTATTTGTTCTATTGTAGATGAGAATGTGCATTTATAGTTGTTTTATTGCTGCTTTGCTTTGACACTGTGAAGTTAAAGACATATTTCCCATCAGGATAATAAAGTCTCACGTCTCATCACAGATATGAGAGAGAGAGTCTCTGCAGAACAAACACTCACACAATCCTTGTTTGAGTTGTAACATGAAGGAATAATTGTGTTTGAGCTCATATAGATGTTGGATCTGATCACTTTCTTTTAATTAATGAGTAGTTTAGTTTCTTATTGTCTTGTGTGTGAATAGTAAACGTTGTATTTATTCCCTCAGAGACAGTAAAGTTTATTTCCTCCTGCTCTCATCTCTCTGTCCTCTGCCCTGCTTCATGAATAACATTAATTCACTCTTATTGGTGTGAATATTGTTCTTCTTTATCTCAGAAACACACATGTGGCTCTGAGTGAAGGTGTTAATGATGCTCATTGAGTTAATTAAGCGTCTATTCAGGAGAAGCATTGTGTTCATTATCTGCTCCTCCTCTCACGCTGCATCATTATTAAACATTCTGCTGCACCAATAAAAAGGAACAAACTAATTGTGAAATAATAAGGTGTGTGTGTGAAGCTGTTGTCTGCTGGGCTGGTGTGTGTGTGTGTGTGTGTGTGTGTGTGTGTGTGTGTGTGTGTGTTCGCTGCCACCGGCTCGGCTCAGGTTTGGTGTAATTACACACTGAGAGTGGTTTCTAAGCTTTGTGAGAGCAGCCGAGCGTTCAGGAATAATGTGTCGTCGTTCATCACAGACACAAAAGGTGAATAATAAAGTTGAAGCTTTGTTTGAAGATCAGCTCGTTATGTTTAGAGAGGTTTTATAAATGAGGATCAGCTGTTAACTCTTTGTAGGTCACACACACAGAAAGTGATATTTAATAATCGTCTCTTTGGTTTGAACACAAAGTGAACCGAGCAGAACTACAAAGGGTTAAATTTATATCAACTAAAGATTCAATGAGAAAGTTTCCTATGTTTGCATGTTGAGCATTCTCATATAACCCCTTAGCATCCTTAGCTAACCCTAACCTGTTTTGGGTAATTTTCGCCTATTTGGCATACCCAAATGGAAAAGCTTATAACACAATAACTGCTAGTCCTAGATTCATGTATGATACCTCATTTGAAAGCTGACAAACTCTAGTTTCTGAAAATGTGCTTGTTCAGTATGTGGCACACACACAACCTAAACTACATCAGCTCAAACATGGCTCAAAAACATTTTTTGTCTTTGCCTAAACTATGCAATTTTTGAATAACAATAACTAGGCAATGCTTTATGCCAGGCATATACCACTATACCACATACCTTCTACATCTTGTCAACCACACCTGGATGAAGTTTCAGACCTCTAGGCCTAACCTTATGAAAGTTATGGTGTTTTTAGTTAGTGGTGTCACTGGCGCTCCCAAACCTCTCCAAAACGTCTCCAAATGGCCAAATTGTGCCAAATGCATTTACTCACTTCTGTGACACTGGAAACACTGCTGAAGCATTTTGGTGACTATAAAACCTTTCACCATGGTTCAAAACACATTTTTTTCACACATTCATTTGATGGGTGGTTGGAGGGGTCTCCACATGTTAGCTGGCTATATTGAAATATTGTCATGTGACAAGACACTACAGAATGCTAAGTAACAAAAATGACAGACTATACTGAGCTGAATTTCAAACAAGGATTTTTTTTATTCTTCAAATGTACTAGTACTATATGTACAACTGTGCCAATATCAACAAAATATGAACAATGAATAAACTATACAAAATATACAGAATATGAACTAAATATGAACAACATACAAAAACCATAAAAAGTGTATAAAAGTAAAAAGTAATGCAAATACTGTTGGGTTTGGGGGTGCAGTGCAACATGAGGTGGATGGGTGGGGGGGGGGGGTGTTGATGCAGGTCCTTGGTCCAGGTGATGCAGAGGGGGGTTGGGGGTCTGTCTGCCTCAGTCTCAGGCTCCCAATCTACATCACTGTCAGTCTGTCACCTACAAATCACAATGTAATGCACAGATGTAAACAAATTATAGTAAAATAATTACACAAAAACATCAGAAAAATAACTAATAAGAAGAATAATTGTATTGGGGTAATATACCCAGTGTCTGGGCATTCACAATAAATAAAAGCCTCATGTAAAGTCAATACAGTAAATAAAAAAATCAGTTCAATTTGTTTACAAGCTTGATAAAAAAAATCTAAATAAAAGTGGAATTAG
Organism: Scomber japonicus; assembly: GCF_027409825.1. Classification (NCBI taxonomy): domain Eukaryota; kingdom Metazoa; phylum Chordata; class Actinopteri; order Scombriformes; family Scombridae; genus Scomber; species Scomber japonicus. The sequence goes on along the minus strand of NC_070594.1, from coordinate 3,405,643 downwards.
GGACACACAAAGAAAGACTTTAGTCCTACAGTTGAAACTAGAGCTACCAGGGGACAAGTATTGTGCTGTGTAGTTGTCATTTAGTGGCTGGCAGCCATTTTGTGAAACGCTACTGTATTTTACAGTCTAAATAAGTCTAAATAATCAGACCTCCTCCCCTCCCCCCCCCCCCCCCCTCTTCCCCTCCCCTCCCCCACCACCCCTTGGCTTTACTGTGTTGTTTTGATTTAGTGGCTGGCAGCCATTTTGTGAAACGCTACTTTACTGTACTGTTTTCACTTTATTCTACTGTACTTCTGAATAAGCAGAGACCCCCCCCACCCACTAACGTTAATTCAGCTTTCATTCATGGCTAAATAAATAAATAAATAAACAGATACAATCTATAAAGCATTATAAGATATATAAAGATACCCTTACTCACCGATCTAAGCTGTAGTGAAGTCCGTCAGTAAACATCTCCTCTTTCTCAGAGTCATATTCACTATCTTCACTTTCTTCAGATACCATAACCATCTCCAAAAGCCTCCAAAGCCTCTTCCAGTACATACTTGGTCTTCTTTGTAGCTTTCGGCGTCGTAAAATATCCAAAACAGCCGTAGAAAAAAGTTTAAATGTCCAGGCGAGCGTACGTCACGTCACTACTACGCGCATGCGCTCTGCTCTGAGAAGGGAGACTTTGGTTACGCGACGTCATAGTTTGAGTCATACCAGAGACATTATAATAAGAGAAGGACTTTGGTCATACTAACCCCCCATGGACATGCCTACCATCGTTGGAAAGGTAAATTTATTGGCTACAATCCTGAATGATTGACATGTTGATAGCCAATAAGCCTCGGCTATACTAGGGCCTCAAAGAACAGAAGACCGAGCCTATTGGTCCTCCAAACTGGGAGCGCTTGGTGTATTTCACGGGGTGTACCGGGATGAAGACTCAACAGAAAAAGATAGGGACACTTTTGTTTTGTAGGTAAGAAGATAAAGAAAACAAGCATACCCAACAACACTATACAGGAACTAAGGAAAATATCGCTAAGCTCAGGAAAGTTTGGATTTTATTTGACGAACAAAGTTGGCAGACGGTGAACAATGGACTTTACAGGACAATATTCAGAAGCTGGAATAATTTTATGAAAAACCATTTTGATACTTTTGATCAGTGGAGTCTTATGAACAGAATGAATATAAACAATTGAGGAATGGACACATAATTGGGCTTCAAGACTGCTTCAAAGGTAGGGAGTCGCTGTTTATTTTATGTACCTCACGTTTACCATGCCTGTAAATATGAATGATTTATAGTTTGGTGCTCATGATGTCTGTAAAATCAACTGGATGGTTGTCTTGCGGAGACTCTAACCTTTCTAACGATGTATAGCATGTCCATATTGACGGAAGTTGAAGCTGTATATATTGCTGCGTATCATAATTTCTGCCGCGGGAGGGGCAAATCGCCCGCCGGCGGGAGAAGGATGTTAAGGGGATAAAAGAGGAGCGTGTCTAATTTCAGTTTCATGAGACAATAAAGAATCTCACGTCTTTCAAGCATTTCCTTTGTTTTTGTAATTATCTTTTTATTGATATCAAAATACATAATTTCTTCCACACATTACATCCTGTATTAAGTCTTATAGACACACAAAGCAGAACACAGACTCCTATAAGAGATCCAAACCATAAAAACATGATCTCATTTATAATCATCCATACAGACAAGTCCAGGTTTGTTTCCTCTTGTTTCCACTTCTCTCTCCTTCTTACTCATTCTCTTTCCTCTTAATGGAAGACATAGAAAAACTTATAATCATGTGATTAAATGAACAGTATAAAGTCTGTAGCTAGAACCACAATATTATAACTTCCACCCAGTCCTCCTCTGAGGTGTCTCTGTCTTCAGACACTTCCTGGTCTGTCGAGTGTTTTTATAGATTTAAAAAGAAAGATCTCAGATGAATGATGGTATTATGGTACCTAAGTACTGTACAGGTTGTCCGTCCCACCTGTTCTCGTCATATTTCTCATTTCCAAAACATGAAATATGACAGCAGCGAGGAGGAGCAATAAGACGCTGTGTGCATTAAGGAATGGTCATACCTGCTGTGGGCCTGAGGACAGTTGCAGGTTTTGATACGATCAGAACGGCTTCTGGTGTAAAACTCTTTTTAGTTCAGGATCCACATACAACTTCATTTCATCTGAAAGAGTCTCAGACCTTTAAAAGTTCTAAATAAACAGAAAATGCAACATGATTCAGATTTAAAAGATAATTATCTGAAGCTGGACGTCGATAAGAAGATCAGCGATCAGAAGCTTTGAAAATAAGAGAGAGAGTTTTATTTAAAAACTTGAATTAGTTTTATTCAGTGTTTGAATTGTTTATCCAGAGGGTCAGAACCCTAACCCCTGACCCCAGAACCCTAACCCTAACCCCTGAACCCTAACCCCTGAACCCTAACCCCTGAACCCTAACCCCTGAACCCTAACCCCTGAACCCTAAACCCTGAACCCTAACCCCTAACCCCTGAACCCTAACCCCTAACCCCTGAACCCCTAACCCCTGAACCCTGACCCCTGAACCCTAAACCCTGAACCCTAACCCCTGAACCCTGAACCCTAACCCCTCAACCCTAACCCTGCACCCTAACCCCTCAACCCTAACCCTGCACCCTAACCCCTGAACCCTAACCCCTCAACCCTAACCCCTCAACCCTAACCCCTGAACCCTAACCCCTGAACCCTAACCCTGAACCCTAACCCCTGAACCCCAACCCTAACCCAGGGGTCTCCAAACTATTCCACAAAGGGCCATGTGGCTGCAGGTTTTCATTCCAACCAAGCAGGAGCACACCTGGCTCAATTCATTTAATCAGCTGAACTCAGTCTTCAGACAGCTGATTGGTCAAATGGTGTGCTCTTGATCGGTTGGAACTAAAACCTGCAGCCACATGGCCCTTTGTGGAATAGTTTGGACATGCCTGCCCTAACCCCTGAACCTTAACCCTAACCCCTGAACCCTGAACCCTGAACCACAGGCCTGATGTTGACATGACACATCAGCTCTACACTACCTGTCCT
>NC_070594.1:3387565-3400065 GCF_027409825.1 Scomber japonicus | reverse complement strand
TTTTAATATATTGATTATATTGAACTGGGTGTAACCTCCATGATGTCTTGCTGCGGAGTTCAGTCTGAATTTATCTATAACCTTCGTGTCGTCCTCCCTTCCTTCCTTCCTTCCTTCCTTCCTTCCTTCCTTCCTTCCTTCTGTCCTTCCTTCCTTCCTCCTTTCCTTCCTCTTCCTTCCTTCCTTCCTTCCTCCCTTCCTTCCTCCTTTCCATCCTTCCCTCCCTTCCTTCCTTCTTCTCTTTCTTCCTTCCTCCCTTCCTTCCTTCCCTTCCTTCCTTTCACCCTTCCTTCATTGAACTGGGCGTAACCTCCATGATGTCTTGCTGCGGAGTTCAGTCTGAATTTATCTATAACCTTCGTGTCGTCCTCCCTTCCTTCCTTATGTCCTTCCTTCCTTCCTTCCTCCTTTCCTTCCTCTTCCACCCTTCCTTCCTTGACTCTCTTATTGATCTTTTTTTAATATATTGATTATATTGAACTGGGTGTAACGTCCATGCTGTCTTGCTGCGGAGTTCAGTCTGAATATTCGGGTTTTTCCTCCTCGGCTTTAAAGTGAGTTTCATTCACTGACAGAGAAAATATGTTATAGACATAAATAAATGTTATAGACACTTCAACACTTTAACAGTAAAAGCTGCAGGATTCATCAGTGAAGGACAACGTTTAACCATCAGAAATAATCTTCTGATGCTGGAACAGTTTTAGAGACTCAAACAAAACACTTTACTGAACTCAATCTGATAATTGAGACCATTTAACGCAGCAGCTGCTCAGATGTGGCGCTGAGACTCATAAACTCATATAAACTCACTGTAAAGCTGAGAGGAGTCTGCAGAGTCTGATACACACATGACATCATGACATCATGACATCAGTCCTGCAGCACGATGATGTCATTATGACTGCAGAGCTTTAATCTCTCCACTCGTCTGCTCTGACTCACTCTTCTTCTTCTTCTGCTCTTTAATGAGGTTACACTTTCCTTCGTCTTCATCCTCATCTTCATCCTCCTGCTGGGATTCAAATGACACATTCAAGTAGAAAAGAACAAGATGAATATTTAGTTTCCCTGCAGTGTTTCCTCTTCTCCACATCTGCTCTGTGATTCTCTTTGTTCTGTCGGGTTTATCGTCTCGACGTCTCGCTGATGCTCATAATGAAGCTTTGCTTTGTGTCAGAGGGTTAGGGTTAGCTTCTGAGCTTCTGATATAATGTGAATCTGTTCAACATCAACTTTGCTCCACATTTACATGAGATGCACCAAAATACTCACTGCATGAATCAACTACCTAAAAACTTTAGACTCTCTGACAGACACGGACGTTTTTACATGTTAAAGTAAATTTACTGATTATTAGGATGGAGGGAAGGAAGGGAGGACGGAAAGAGGGAGGGAGGGAGAGTGGAAAAGAGGAAAGGAAGGTAGGAAGGAAGAAAGGAAAGGAAGGAGGGAAGGAAGAAGAAAAGGAGAGAAGGAAGGAGGGAGGGAGAAAGGAAAAGAAGAAAGGAGGAAGGAAGTGAAGAAAGATGGAGGGAAGGTAGGAAGGAAGGAAAGAAGGATGCAGGGAAGGTAGGAAGGAAGGAAGGAAGGAAAGAAGGAAGGGAGGAAAGAAAGAAGGAGGGAGGAAGGACAGACGGAAGGAATGAAGGGAGGAAAGAAGGAACAGTCAAAACAGACGGGGTCAATTTGACCCGGGAGGACGACAGGAAGTTTAAATACCTGTAAAAAAAGACTCTTCATTAATTCCCGTCTGATGAAACCAATCAAACTTTATTTGTACAGAACTTTTCACACAGAGTCATGAAACACAAAGTAAAAGAAAAGGTAGGAAACACCATCATAACTCTCATAACTCGAGAGGTAGAATAAACATATAAAGTCAAAGGTAATAAAAGATTAATAAGACATCATGAAGAAATAATAAAATAAAGTGGGTAAAAGCAGAAATGTGGGCGTTTAAAAGGAAAACAAAGATAAGAAGAAACATGAATGATAAAAACATCATCATTGCTTTGGCAGTCTCCTTTATGTTCCTTCCTTCCTTTCTTAAAATAAATCTTTGGTTTGTGGTTATAAACATTTTCTACCTCCTCGTGAGTCATTTAATAAAAACTGATCTTTATGTTACATGTTTGAAAAGTTGCTGATTGGTCCTTTAAAATAAAACCACAATAAAAGAGATGATGTTACAGATATTAAAAAGGTATAAAGGGGGTTGGGCGTAGCTCAGCGGGTAGAGCACCCGCCCCATGTGTTGAGGCTGTGGTCCTCGTTGCAGGCGACCCCGGTTCGAAGCCCGAGCCGAGCGGTCTTATCCTGCGTGTCATTCCCCCCTCTCTGCCTCCTGTTTCCTGTCTCTCTACACTGTCCTGAACATTAAAGGCAAAAAAGAAGGTATAAAGCATCCTGTCAACAGCTTCCTCCTACACACACTAAATAAATATGTTTTTTTGTTGTGGCTGTAATGATTCTTTATGAAGTGTGAGGGATGAAGACAGCCGTGATCAGCTGATGATGATCTGGTTGTGTGTGTTTGCAGCAGAGTGATGCATCACGCTGATGTTCTGGAGCAGAGCGGGGGGGTGGGGGGGGGTGGGGGGAGTCTGGCTCTGATTAATGAAGGAGGAATAAAAACACGTTAACTACCTGCTCCACTCATCATCACATAAACTGCTTTTATTCCTCCAGCACATTAAACACCAGGCTGCTGCAGGAAGCTGACTTCACTCAGTTCATGGTCACGTTGTTATATAGATCTTTATGTTTTATGTAAAGCACTTTGAATCTGAATATATTTGCACAAACATCTGATCCGTCTCTGTTAAACTCGCTCCTGCTGAGGTCATCTGTTTAATATCTTTATTTATTTTGAGACATTACATGTTTTTATCTTGCTATTAGTTTTTTTTAATCTTATTACACCTTTTATCTTTTTATTGTCTGTTTGCTTTTACACTGAGCTGCTGGAAACCTGCATTTCCCAATAAAGTCTAAAGTAATCTATCTATCTATCCATCCATCCATCCATCCATCCTTCCGTCTGTCCGTCCGTCCATCTATCAAATTACAGCCATTTAAAAGTAATTAGTTCCATTATAAAGTAACTAGTTACTACTAGTTAAAACTAGTTACATTAAAAAAACTAAAACTCTTTCATGTCTTTAAATATTCCTCTAGCAATGAGCAGCAAGGAAAAACTCGACCATCTGCCTTGACTGGTGATGTGTTTCTAAGGTGTTTGGGACCAAGCATCATCATTTCAGGTTTTTTTCAGAGTTTAATAGCAGGAAGTTGGACTCTAGGCATGCTTAGAGTTTAGTTAACTGGTTGGATTCGTCTGGTTTTACTGGCAGGTATAACTGATTATCGTCTGCATATTAACGAACATTTATAAAGTGTTTCTGAACAATATGAACTAAAAGAAGCTTATATAAAGGAGAATAGTATCTGTCCAAACACTGAACCCTGAGGAACACCGTGTGCATGGAGGATTTATCATTAACAGTGATGATGATGATGATGATGATGATGTCATCCTGATGATTACTGCTTATAGAGACACCAGATTAAAAAAACTGGAGTCACATGATCAAACCACAGATCTGGAGTTTCATCAGGAGGACTGAAAGCAGACAGCAGATAAAGTACAAAGAGAGGAACTAAGACATGACGAAACTGTCACTTCCTGTTTGTAGCTCGTGTTTTATTTTGAAGTTATTCTCCTTCCTGTGTTTCTCCTGCCTTGACTGATTGCCTCATGTGTTCCACCTGTCTTGTTTCACTCACCTGTGTCCTGTTAGTTATTACCTCATGGTGTCTATATAGGTTTTGGTTTTCAGTCTTTGTGTGAGTCACTGGCTGTGTCTCAAATGGCGCACTTGCACACTTCAAGCACTATGTTTTAGGGCATAGTGCGTTCACACTGAAGAACAAGCGAAAACTCAGTGCTCTGAAAGTACCCGGATGGTGCACTAAAAACGGACAAATAATCCAGTGTGAGATGATGGACACTACTCACACTAAACGGACGCCATTTCGCCTACGTAGCGGAAGGGGAGGGACTTTTTGCCCAGTTTTCTGATTTCAATTGGCAGCCAGCAGCGACATGCAAGCCCGTCACTTCCGCTAAGTGCAAAACGCCAGTGCTCCATTTCAGACAATACTTACCCACGACAGTGTGCACCACAGAGGTAAGTGCTCAGTGCGCACTCCGCACTACATTCTGGTGCACTCACGTAAGTGCTCCATTTGAGACACAGCCTCTGTCTTATTTTATCAGTGTTCATTCAGCCTGTGTTTTTCTGTTGAGTTGTTTTTTCCTGGTTTGGTCAGTAAAGTTCCCGTTTCCTGAGACTGTCACCTGCTCCACAACCTGTGACACAAACAATGCAACACAATATATGTTTACTAGTAAATGAAATGTAGTGGAGTAGATGAAGATGAGTAGTTAAACTGTAAAATGTGAGAAAAGTCAGATGAGTTATGGGTGTTTGACACATTTTACTGATAATAAGAGTACTTCCATTTTCCCTGCACCGGTTTCCAGACAATGACATCATCAGCAGCTCTCAGTAAAACCTCTGACTCGACTCTGAGTGAGAAGGATTGGAAGAGGTCTGCGTAGCGGCAGCAGCTTCGGGGTGACAGCAGTTGGGACTGGACATGAGAGGAAATGGAGCGGAGCAGGAAGGAGGAGCTGCTGATGAGGCGTGAACAGGCTGATTTATTTAAATGGACACCCGCGGGAGCTCAACCAGCCGACTCCGCCCCCGTTAGAGCGGGTCATCGCCTCCAAAAATGAAAGCTGATGTCAGGACGGAGCCAGAGTCAGTCTGCTGGCGGGAGGCCAGGAAGTGATGTCATTAAAGGCAGCGGGGGCTCTGCAGCACATACAGCAGGGTGTGTTCAGGTTCAACCTCTGATTTACAGACAGACAGCAGCTTCACCTTCACTTATATGAGCTCAGCTTTATGTTCAGACTCCAGTTTATATCATTTACACTGTAGGAGATAGATTTAGGAGGATGGTTCAGAATACTAAACACTAAGACAAGCTGCAGAGATCTGTGTGTTCAGGTTAGTGAGAGATGCTGCTGTGGTTTAAATGTTCACTGTGACTATGATCTTTATCTGAACACAACCACAAACACTTTGACACTGCTGCAGTTTCTACCTGCAGAGATTTTACTGCATCTAAGTTATTTGGTGTAAAATAAAGAACATTTCACTGTCTCAGTACAGCAGTTTAAACAGCTTTATTTTAACCAACCAGTGTTGTGCTTTTAACCGCCTGCTTAATCCGAGTCCAATAAATGTCTTTTCATGCTAAATGATGCAGTTTGTTGGTTATTTTCTGTTTGTGTTTAACCCTTCTGTTGTCAAGTCAAGGAAGGAAAGGACGGAGGAAGGGAGGAAGAAGGAAGGAAAGGAGGGAGGAAGGAAGAAGTCAATTTGACCCGGGAGGACGACAGGAAGGTTAACTGTATTTTATGTTCTCAGTCTGTAATGATGTATGTATAATGTTCATACTTACATTCATTCTTGTAACACTGTGTTTGTAGTTCAGCTGCAGAATGACGCTGTGTAAACCTCTGGAGGGTCATACTCCTCTGTTCTCATTATTACTGTGTATTTTTAACTTTTCTATATGTTTACATAATCAAACAGCAGCACTTGTTAAATACATTATTCACCAGCATGATTCAGCAGCCTTGTTTCTAACATAACAACGTGTCGTTATATGAACTGAGCTGAATTATATATGAAGTCAGTTTAAGACACGAGGCAGCTCCGAGCTTTAACTGCAGCCATCAGCTTTCATCATGAGTCAGGACTGAGTGTAAGAACACATCATGACTACCAGATGGAGCAGGTGAGATCAAAGTTTCAGCACCAACAAATGAGTCTGAAAAAAAGAGTGCAGGGTCATAAGAGGGGTGCAACGAGACCAGCAGGAACATTACTGGTGACACACTAAACAAACGCTCAAAGAATGGAAATTGGGCCGAGATTGGTGAAGAGAGTGGAAACAGGTGTGCAGGAGAGCAGAAGGGAGGGGGTGGGGGGGGGTTAGGTGAGGGTGTGAAGTTAGATCACAGTAAACGAGATGAGGAATGAAGTAAGACTCACATCGGTAACCAGGTTGAACAGGAGCCATGTGGTCTGGTATCTGTTAAAATCTTTATAGCAAGGCAAGGCAGTTTTATTTATATTGCTCATTTCATACACAATGGCAACTCAATGTGCTTTACATAAACCAGAAAAACATGTAATTTGAGAAACTTAAAACATACAATTAACCCCCCCCCCCCCCCCCCAATAATAAAAACAAAGTACAGAAAAATAGAAAGAGAGAAATAAAATGCTAGAATAGAGCATTAAATATAAGATTGCAGCATAAAATAATGATTAGCTTTAAAATCATTAAAAGGACATAGAGTGCAAATGAAAGATTAAAATGTAAAGTGATTTAAAAGAGCTCAATCATAAGCTCAGGAGAAGAGAAATGTTTTTAACCTGGATTTAAAAGTGTTCACTGTTGGGGCTGATTTCAGTTCTGTTGGTAGTTTGTTCCAGTTGTGTAAAAGCTGCTTCACCATGTTTAGTTTGAACTCTGGGCTCAACTATCTGACCTGAGTCAGTAGATCTCAGAGCTCTACTGGGTTTATATTCTACTAACATGTCATTCATGTATTCTGGACCTAAACTATTCAGTGATTTGTAGACCAGTAGCAGAACTTTACAATCTATTCTATAGCTGACTGGGAGCCAGCCAAGTAAAGTTTTAAAATATTTGGAATGCTAATTAGGACATTCAGTTTGTTTTTGATGCTTATTGACATGATTTCCTATATTTAAAATCTATTCTCTAGCTGACTGGGAGCCAGTGTAAAGACTTTAGAGCTGACTGGGAGCCAGTGTAAAGACTTTAGAGCTGACTGGGAGCCAGTGTAAAGACTTTAGAGCTGACTGGGAGCCAGTGTAAAGACTTTAGAGCTGACTGGGAGCCAGTGTAAAGACTTTAGAGCTGACTGGGAGCCAGTGTAAAGACTTTAGAACTGACTGGGAGCCAGTGTAAAGACTTTAGAACTGACTGGGAGCCAGTGTAAAGACTTTAGAGCTGACTGGGAGCCAGTATAAAGACTTTAGAGCTGACTGGGAGCCAGTGTAAAGACGTTAGAACTGACTGGGAGCCAGTGTAAAGACTCTAGAACTGGAGTAATGTGCTCTGATCTCTTTGTTCTGGTTCAAACTGGAGCTGCAGCTGTTTAATGTCCAGTCAGTTTGTTTCAATAATAGTAATAATCAATAATTCAATCAACCTGCTGGAGATCAGGACCAAAAAAAAGCATCTTATCAACCTTTTTTTAAATGATGAAAGTTAGTTTTTTGGCTTTATCTAAAAGGCATCTAAACTGTCAAATAATTGAGTGGAGTATCAGTCTATAAAGTAGCATCACATGGAGGTGTCAGTCTTCATGTTCTTTCCACCACTGTTCATAACTGAAGTGTGTAAGTTGACAGAAACACTTGAGCTGATAATAAAGATGAAAGAGCTTCAGGTTTGGAAACGTTCCAGACAGCAGTGTGATAACGGAGGAGTCGTTTATGAACACGATCAAACCTCCGCCAGCGTCTGATGGCTGCTTTTAACCACACGGAGCGCGACCTGCTGGATTTTACAATCTGTTCAATCTGCTGTGTCATCAAACTGCCATCAGCTGAATGTCAGCGGCTTCTGTTCCAACACATCTGTGAAGCTCTCTGCAGTCTGTGAAGCTCTCTGCAGTCTGTGAGCTGCTTCATGTCTCTGTGTGGTGAGCAGAATGACTCTCTGCTAACGGACACGTGAAGGAAACTAAAAACCTCTCAGAGGAACATTCTCTCTCACTGACTTTCTATTTTCCTCCCGTTGCTTCCAGAAGTCTTGGCAGGTTTTTATGGTGTTAGCTGGAAGTTAAAACATGGACGGTTGGTGCACCACTAACCCTAACATTTACTGGATGGACTGTCATGAATCCCCATCCTCACCTCATTTGGTTCAGTTATTCATGTTCTCCAGAGGATGAATCCTAAAGACCTTCGTGATCATCTGACTTTTCATCTAGCTCTGCCAGCAGGTGTTCACTTCCTCAGAGCGATATCTCAACATCCAGCAGATGGACGGATCAAATTATTTTCCCAATTAAATGTTTGGTTAATAAAACATCAGACAGCAGTGAAAAAATGTCCTTTACAAGACTTTAAATGTCATGTTTAGTCGGAAAAACCGACAAGTGTAAACAAGACAAGCTTCAAGTTTATTTTATTTATAGAGCAGATTTTGCACCCAAATGTTTCACAAAGCCAGACATCTGTGAGCACATACAACCATAAGAGGAGCAAAATTAAAATAGAACAAAGTTTAAGCACAAATTTAAAACTCCAAAGAAATCTGATAAGAAATAAAAGTATGTAAGCCTGTCTAATGGAGCCGAGGGGCAGATACAGAAAAGGCCCCCAACCTTTATCTCCATGAGCAGGCCCAACATGCTGATGGGGTGGGGGGTTAGGGTTCGGGGAGGGGAGGGGCGGGCTCTGAGATACATGTAGTGAGAGCATGGAGGGTTTATAGACTATTAGGAGAAGTTTGACTGTCCTCCTGTAATGAACGTGGAACCGCTGTGAGGATGAGTTAGATTCCTCTCTCTGGGTCAGAGGTGACAAGAAATGCTTCAACCAGCAAATTCTCATCATATATTGAAAAATGACTCAAAGTAAAATTATTTTTCTGGTCGATTAATTGACTAATTGTTGCTTCTGCAGCTCAGAGTGGAGCCGAGCCTCAGAGCTGCTAGCACGGAGCTCGTTGGTGTGTCATCGATCTGAAGCGCTGCTGTTGTTTCCTTCATTAACGAGCCGGATCCGTGTTCCTGTTTATTCCTCCTGCTGCCTGCAGGACTGGAACCATCCATTCATTAAGATTTATCCAGTGTTCACAGCGCACACACGTGTTTATTCAAACTCAGGCTTTTGGTTAAACTGCAGCTCTGCCTCTGAACTCATCTCAGTGTAATTCCTCTAATCTGATCAGCTGTGGTTGGTACGCGGCTCGCTGTCAGCTGATGATGTGATTAGAGAATATTTTACCCTCCAGATCGACCCGCAGAGATCTGAAATGACCTGATTGATTTTACCGCTGAGCTGCTGCTGAGGAGGAGGAGGAGGAGGAGGAGGAATGTTTCACCACATCAACCTGAGACCAGAAACACTGATCCTATCCCTGACGTGTCACTTCCTGTCTGTGGCGACCCTGCCGTCTGATGGGCAGCTGTCGGTACTGATGTGACGGATGCTACATGTTCTAAACCTTCCAGCTGTTTGTTTGATTGATTTCCTTTCTTTTCCTTGTTTGTAGACTGACAGCGGATAGTTTCACTTCACCTTCACTCACTTCATTAAAATCGACTTATTGCACAATAACGTATTTATCAGCATCATCATGTCTATATATGGACTTATCGTATGATTCATGGACATGAGAAGCTGCTACATACGATATGTTTGTTTTTATGAGACTAGTTTGAGTCAGAGCAACAAACTGTCATCAGGACTGTTGAGAAGTGACGTCATTATAAAAAATAGACTTTAATTTGGCAGAAATGTGACATCATCACTGCTCCTCAGCCTCAGAAACACTGATCGTATCCCTGACGTGTCACTTCCTGTCTGTGGCGACCCTGCCGTCTGATGGGCAGCTGTCGGCACCGATGTGACGGAGCATGCTTCATGTTCTCTTCATCAGTTTCTAAACCTTCCAGCTGTTTGTTGGATTGATTTCAGCGGATTGTTTCACTTCACCTTCACTCACTTCATTCAAATTTAGCCTTGAAAGTCTACGATGTCTTATTTTGTCTTATCAACAGTTTAAAAAACACAAAGATTTTCAGTGTAAAGCTTAAAAACTTTAAGCATTTTTGGGTTTTATTACGATTATTCGATTATTACTTTTATTGCCAATTAACTGCTGCAGCTCTAATAAACAACAGATTGTAGTAGAAGTCAGCGGGACAGAACCTGCAGACGTGTTGAAGGGAGGAAGACTCACTGGTGTTAACAGAAGAAGAAGAGGAGGAGGAGGAGGAAGAGGAGGAGGAGGAGGAAGGTTTGCTCCTGTTACACACACTCTCACAGATGAATGAATGACAATCTGCTTCCATATAAAACAGCAGGAAGTCTCCTTTAATGTCTCTCTTCTGTGTTTCTTCTAATTGGCAGGAAGACAAAAAGTTAATTTCACCATCTGTGTCGCGCCTTGAACTGCATCTTCTTCTTCTTTCTGGAGGAGGAAGAGGAGGAGATGAAGACACTATAATCACATCGTTCATTATGTGTCATTAACAAGTCCTCCCAATTACACCACACAGAGTTTTAGTGACTGTTTTTACTATTCTGATAATGAAATAATAGTTTCTGTGCAGTAATGAAAGGGTTAATTATGATCATTTGATGCTTTTATTTTCTGTTGTTTGTAGAAAACACTGAAAATCTGAATTTTTGGACCGTTGAGCTACAAACATTGAGCGGGGGAGGGGCATCTTACACTATTGTCTGCTATTGTATAGGCAACATAATGAAGTAATGAGTTGATAGTGAGTGTAATGTGTGTGTATTGAGTTTGAGCAGGTTTAATATGCAGAGAGTGAGGGTGAGGGTGAGCTCTGTGCTGGTTACTGGTGGGACAGATGGAGAGGGTCTGTTCAGTCTGGATCAGCTGCTGGTGATTAAATCAGAGTCAGACGTAAAGATTCAGACGCTTTAAACATGTTTGATATTTGAAACCGATGACGTCATCGAGTGAGATCGGCCCTCAATAAACACAAGGCAAGGCAGCTTTATTTATATTATAGAGCATTTCATACATTATGGAAACTCAATGTGCTTTAAAACAAACATTTAACTGTATGAGTTGGAAACAAAAAACATAAAAACATGCCATTAAACCCCCTCACCCCACTAATAGTAATAAAAATATAAAAAATAAAAACAAAGTGCAGAAAAATATAAGATTGCAGCATAAAATAATAAATTAGCTTTAAAATCATTAAAAGGACATAGAAAGAGAGAGAGAGAGACATCCATGCATGTCCTTCCTTCCTTCCTTCCTTCCTTCCTTCCTTCCTTCCTTCCTTCCTTCCCTCCTTCTTTCCTTCCTTCCCTCCATCTGTCCTTCCTACCTTCCTTCCTTCCTTCCAAAGTACAGAAAAATAGAAAGACATAAATAAAATACTAGAATAGAGCATTAAATATAAGATTGCAACATAAAATAATAAATGAGCTTTAAAATCATTAAAAGGATATAGAGTATAAATGAAAGATTAAAATATAAAGTGCTTTAAAAGAGCTCAATCATAAGCTCAGGAGAAGAGAAATGTTTTTAACCTGGATTTAAAAATGTTCACAGTTGATTCCTTTAAACGAGAAGAAGAAGCTGGTTCACGTTTGGTAGAAGAACATGTGATCGTCCTGTCATGATAATTATTGACTTATCGTATAATAATATAGCATCATCATGTCTATATATGGACTTATCATATGATTCATGGCTATGCTCATATGTTTGTTTTTATGAGTACGGTGGCCCTGAAGTACAAATCACAAAACACAAAAACATTAGAGAGATTCAAACCCTACCTTTTCCGGTTTGAGTCTCTACTTTTCTGATTTGCACTTCAGGGCCACCGTATATGAGACTAGTTAGAGTCAGAGCAACAAACTGTGATCACAACTGTTGAGAAGTGATGTCATTATAAAAAATAGACTTCCATTTGGCAGAAATGTGACATCATCGCTGCTCCTCAGCCTCGCTGTGACATCATCCTCGCTGCTCTTCATCCTCGCTGCTCCTCAGCCTCGCTGCTCCTCACCCTCTCTGTGACATCATCCTCGCTGCTCCTCAGCCTCGCTGCTCCTCACCCTCTCTGTGACATCATCCTCGCTGCTCCTCATCCTCGCTGCTCTTCATCCTCGCTGCTCCTCATCCTCGCTGCTCTTCATCCTCTCTGTGACTGACAGGTCTGCTGACAGCTTTTCCGTCTCGTTGTGTTTGAGAGGAAACGTTGACCTGCATCCTCGGCTGCTTATTGTTGGACTGAAGCTCCGGAGGAAGGACGGCCTGCTGACCTTTGACCTCGTGTGTGACCCATGACCTCATCACGCTGCCCCCATGGTGCATCGATGTGCTGATGCACCATGGGAGATTAGAGCGCCTCTTAATTAACGTTTCCCATCTGGAAGGAGAGACGCTTAAACGAGCCAATCAGATCGTTATAAGTTATAAATGTAATATTCATGTTTGATGCATTTTAATTTATATTTAGTCTTCATCCAAATTTTAAAGTATCTGAGTTCATTTATTCTTTAGCTGCTGAAGTTTGTAACTGAACTAAAACTACTTCTTTTCTTTTACTCTGAATGAAACTAATTTAGTAACAAAAACAGCTGATTTTATATAATCAT
>NC_070594.1:3255065-3382565 GCF_027409825.1 Scomber japonicus | reverse complement strand
TTTATTCTATTCACGAGTTCAGTTCCTCAAAGCTGCTCAGTGACGAGTTAATGCTTTTATTCACAATCAGATTCAAATGATAAATGCTTTATGAAACTAAATAGAGTCATTTTCACTTGATGGCCAACAGGTTGAAAGCTTGTGGATCATTTTTAATATCTCGGCACAGTCTCTGGACTCCCAGCTGAAAACACAGAGTATAATTTTAAACAGTCAGCAGTTTTTACAGCTGGTGTATAAAACAATTGTTGAGAGCCTTCCTGTCTGGTCCGATCTCCTTCGCTGTACATCTAAGAACAAACTGTCCAGGATCGTGTCGATGGCCAGAAGAAAAAAGGCCTCGTCATCATTCTTCACTGAGAGGACGAGGAGGAGAGCGAGGACAGTTTCCATCCTCTATAGAGCCAGTTTGAGCCTTTGAGGAAGAAGCTATAGAGTCTCTCTGGCTGCTAAAATGAAAGAAATCCTTCATTCAGTTCACAGCAGAGAGACTGATAAGATCCAAGCTACACATAAGCGCTGTGTTTAATGTGCTATGGGACCTTTTATGTTGTCTTCATTCCAACCACAGTCACATGTTTAAGAAGTTGTTTTATGTTTCTACTGTCATTATGATGTCAGTGGATCAATTGTAAATATTTCAGGCAGTAATAAAACAGTCAGTCGATCTATAATTAGCTGATTTTTGGTTTAAACAGACAGCAGCAGCAGCTCTTTGGTTAGCTATGTGACAGAGAAGCAGCTCAGTCAGAGTTAGCAGCAGGTTTAAAGGTTGATGAAGATGTGAGTGTGATGGGAGCAGACAGCTGTTCCTCTGCGCTCCAGCAGCGAGGCTCTGAACATGACTCTGCTTGTCGAGGCTCGCCTTCAGATGAGCAGGTGAGAGCTTTAAAGGTGCGATGAGTCAGCTGTGAGTCAAGCCCCCCCCCCCCGCTGTGATGTCACAGGGCGCTGACTCACCTGCCTGCAGCTCTGTTTCACCACACAGGTGAGTAACAGCTGATGAAAGCGTGTGACTCACTGATGATGTCGCCGGTTTCATCTTATAAAGTGAAAGTCTGTGTAAAAAGATGCTAGCGCCACCTACAGGCTGCACAGGTCATTACAGGTCATTAAAACTGGAGGGTTGCAGTATCACAATCATCAGTGATCGTTACACTGCAAACAGCAGCTGCTAACAGACTTTTAATCAATCAATCTTTATTTGTATAGCGCTTAAAACCTTTGTGATAAAGCTTATAGTTCGGGTTAGGGGTTCCAGCTCCTAGTTTATGCTGCTATAGGCTTAGACTGCCGGGGGACTCCCATGATGCACTGGGCTCCTCTCTCCTCCTCCCCCTCTCTCTCTCTATCCATCCATCTATCCTCTCTCCTCCTCCCTCTCTCTCTCTATCCATCCATCTATATCCATTAACATTCATGTTCTATTAATGCATCAATAAGCTAAACTTCTTCCCCGGAGTTGTCTGTGCTTTCTGGTCTCACAGGTAATCTGGGCCTGTAGACGTCCGGATGACAGATTCCAGTCCCGGACCTTCAATGTGCTTCTCTCTCCTCTCCTTCCTCTCTCCTCTCTCTCCTCTCTACTCCAACCGGTCGAGGCAGATGTTCTCCCACTCTGAGTCTGGTTCTGAGGGTTCTTCCTGTTAAAATATGTTCTCCCACTCTGAGTCTGGTTCTGAGGGTTCTTCCTGTTAAAAGATGTTCTCCCACTCTGAGTCTGGTTCTGAGGGTTCTCCTGTTAAAAGATGTTCTCCCACTCTGAGTCTGGTTCTGAGGGTTCTCCTGTTAAAAGATGTTCTCCCACTCTGAGTCTGGTTCTGAGGGTTCTTCCTGTTAAAAGATGTCCTCCCACTCTGAGTCTGGTTCTGAGGGTTCTTCCTGTTAAAAGATGTTCTCCCACTCTGAGTCTGGTTCTGATGGTTCTTCCTGTTAAAAGATGTTCTCCCACTCTGAGTCTGGTTCTGAGGGTTCTTCCTGTTAAAAGACGTTCTCCCACTCTGAGTCTGGTTCTGAGGGTTCTTCCTGTTAAAGGGAGTTTTTTCTCTCCACTGTCACCAAGTGCTGCTCATGTGGGAATGTTGGGTCTCTTTAAATGAAACCTGAACAGTTCGGTTTAGACCTGCTCTATGTGGAAAGAGCCTTGAGATTCTCTTCAGGTTTTAATTTAATGAAGACTTTTTGAATATACGCTAAATAAAATCCTCTAAATCAAAGTGAGACAGGAATAAATCTGAACGTTACATGAGATGGTGGTGTTGGTAAAAAAAAAAAAAAATCACCAAATTTTGTTATTCAGTGTGTTTGAAAATGAGCCAGATCAGTAATCAGTGATGAACTTGATCAATAACGTTGCCACAGCAGCAGGTTCGGCCGCTCCATCAAACTGTGGTTAAACTGTGACATCACATGAACCAAAACTGAGCTGCTGGCCGTTTATTGATCGGCTCATTGATCGCTGGCCGCTGTGTCGGTCAGCAGCTGCGGCCTGGAGGTGCTGTGTTCATTATCCTGATATTAACCAAATGAACAGGCTGCACTGGGGGTTTGTGGGGGGTAAGGAGGGAGGGGGGGGGCATGATGGGAAATTAGCACCATCAGTCGGCCACACGCTCCTCAGTTTCTCTGCAGCTGCTCACTTTGTTCGTTTGTTCGCTCTGGACGAGATTTTTGGCAGAAAACCAGCAAAGATTCAGAGTCCAGTCACGAGTCTGCAGCCTGATGGAGTCCACCAATATCACATTACTTCTGTCCACAAAGGGTTAGAGACCTTAGACTGCTTTAAATTAAGTTAGTCAGATTGTCTCAAACTTCCCTTTTTGATGTCAGACAATGAAAGATAAATCAGTCAGTTGATGCAGATTGTTCAGATGTATTGAGGCGTGCAAGAAACTGAGATCTGAATTTCTCTTTCAGTTTTTCTCTTTTCATCACACACTCTGACTTCAGACATGGTCAACTAGTTTGTTTGACACAAATTAAGTATTTTTATTAATAACTAGAGCTGAGCCCAACAGATAATACTTGTAATGATATTTGAGAGAAAGTCACATAAAAAGTGTTCATGATGCAGAAGATTCAAGAAGTTTATTGTGATATGCAGAATAAAAACATGGAGGTTCAGATTCTTACGTTGCTGCTCTCCACACTCTCTAAACACACAATAAAAAGATGCACACAACATATAGAATTTAAAAAAAGAAAAAAAGACTAACTTGAATACAATTGAACGAGATAAAAAGAATAACATTAAATTCATAGATTCAGATTCACATTAATGGTCATTCTCAGGCATTTGCATACATAAAAATGAAATAAAAGGAGGATACAAGGCAAGACATTGTGAGATTTTCTAAAATAAGTATTATAAATAAATAAGCTAAGAATCAAATAACAATAAAGTGACTTCTCTAAAGTGCAAGTGCTTCACTTCAGTCAAGTTCAAGAGAAGTGTTGAATAACCTGAGTTAACTTATAAAGTGACTCTGTGCCTTTATGGAGATGAAACCTTGTTACTCACATATTTAGTTTTGGACATACAAGGTTTCTCACAGTGACCATAATGACGGGTCAACCCTTGTAGAGTCCTGTAGGAGCTTCACATTACTGAGGGTCTTTTCAGTCCGAGGGCTGCTGGACATTTACCCAGATGACCCGTTTGGTAGATCCAGTCATGAGCAGAAGGCGCTCTAAACCAGCTCGACCTGTTATGTGTCTTATAGACCAATCAGTAAACTACACTAATCTTAATCTGGTGTTTTGTTAAAAAGGAAGGACAACAGAGCCGCTCTGAGCCGATAATCACTCTTAAACCCTGAGAAGCTGCGTGGGGAAGTTTTCACAGGCGCCAAAGTCACTAAATGTGTTGACTTAGTAAAAACAAATGTGTGAGCTCACCATGCTAGCTGACTATGCTAGCTGACCATGCTAACGAGCCAGAGGAGACACCAAACGTATGACCTCGTTTGAGCGGGGGAGGAGGGTAGGGTGGGGGGGCACATGGGAATTAATGTGAACGTATTGTCGGTCACTTCACTTTGGTTGGAACTTGATTCTGTGATAAAGTGACAGCTGCTTAACGGAGCGGAACAAGAAGACCGCTGCGTCTATTTCAGGTGGAAGCCAACAGAAAGGTCAGTCCAGGATAATGTGATGGATCCAGATTCAGTCAGGACCCCCGGTGAGCAGGACCGGTCCTGATGGATGTCTGGGGGAGGGGGGAGGAGGGGAGGGGGGGTGAGGCCACTGCTGCTGCTCCAGGTGAGACGTTTTAAAGATGAACAACCTCCAGCAGCAGAGGAAAGGTCTCGCTGTCAGAGTCCTGCAGCGTTTCACACTCAGCAGTTTGTTTAGTGACTGAAACCAAACCGTCTTTTACTGCTGGAACATTTTATCCTCTTCAGTCTGTAGAGCAGAGGTACTCAATTCACTGAGGTCCAGTTTGTGAATGATGTCTGTTATTTATCAGTAGCTTGTAGTTCCATCAGTATCTGTGTTTAGTGACTGTCACATAAATACAGTAGAATTCATTTATTAGGATTTACACTCAACTTGTGGGATTCAAATAAATAAGAATAAAAAAAGAATAAGATACATTTTATTTTCTTATATCAAGATGAAAGAAAGATGGCATTTTAATATAGAGTATATTACAGAAAGCTTATAGAAAAATAAAAAAGATTCCCTTTTTACTTTTAAACTTAAACTATAAACATGAAAATTTCACATCTAATAACTTTATAACATCTCAACTAGAGCTGCAGAAAAATCCAACACAGCATAGTATCATGATATTTTGTAATATTAGGGTTA
The DNA here is from genome assembly GCF_027409825.1 of Scomber japonicus. NCBI lineage: Eukaryota > Metazoa > Chordata > Actinopteri > Scombriformes > Scombridae > Scomber > Scomber japonicus. The sequence goes on along the minus strand of NC_070594.1, from coordinate 3,377,753 downwards.
GATACAAGGAGGCCAAGTATTGATCTTTAATTATAGGAATTGTTTGTTTTCCTTTACGGGACATAATTTGCAGGTGAAAAAAGGTAATACAGGTAACTGCTCTGAACCGTTGCTGCAGCTCTGTGGCTCCATGCTGGATGTAAACAGAGTCGCTCTATGGTCGTCATCGTCTTGAGCCCGCCTCCCCCGTTCTGTGATTGGTTCCCTATCTCAGGTGAAGAGTTTGTCTTGGTGGCCATGCTAACTTTCTGAGCGAAGTAGAATCTAGCTCGTATGAGAGCATGGGTTTACCCAGGCTAATGAGCTTCCACACAGAGCACCAACCTGCTCATCAGGAGGAGACTAAAGGTCCATTTATGCTCAACGTACGTATGAAAACATATCCGTCCTTTTCAAATGATGTTACCGTCACTGCTCACATACTTCCATGCGTCCTTTACGTTGGCATGGATGTTAACCAATACATCCACCAGGGGGCAGCGCAGAGTCAATACATCCACCAGGGGGCAGCGCAGAGTCAAACGTTTATGACAACAACAAACTCAAAAACAAACATGGCGACTGTGGAGGACATATTGATAATGTTCCTCTTGCATAAAAGACAAAAATTATATGTTTAAAGTTTCTAACCAACTCGAACAACCTTTCCTCAAAAAGTTCCGCCATTGTTATTTCTTCTTCGTGTCTCACTAGAGCTACGTATGTACGTAGTGACAGCAACACTGCTCCGTTTGGTCCGTATCTGTATTTAACGTTGAGCATAAATGGGCCTTTAACCATTCCCACACCGTTACTGCAGCCATCAGGAGTAATTCAGGGTTAAGTATTTTGCCCAACGACACATCAACATACAGACGGGAGGAGTTGGGAATCCAACCTCATATCTTCTGATTGGTGGATGACCCGCTCTGCCTCCTGATCCAAAGCCGCCTCCTGGAGCTGAAAGTTGATTAATCGGTTCCTTGATTGACAGAAAATTAATTGGCAACCTTTTTGAAATTTGACAAATCATTTACATAACCGTTTAAGCAATAACAGTTTGTGGGACAAGTTGTATGATTAGACTTTTTGATTAGAAATGAGAATCTAGACATCACAACTGTTAAACTGAACTGTGTACAGCCTCCGTGTTTGTGATGCTGCCTCTCGTTAGCATCTCCCTCCTCCTCTATCATCACACTCACCAACCTGAAATGTACAGTGTTCAGCATCGTGGCAGCAGCACTTCAAACAGGCAGCAGCCATGGGGCGCTCAGCCTGCCAATGCATTTTTAATTAGACGGGAACGGATCCCCTGCTGGGCCGGCGGAGTTCACCGGCAGGCCGTCGTTTGATGTTTCCTGCCGCTGCCAGAGCTTCCTGTTTCCCTGAGCTAACGGAGGATCCTGCATCGACATGTCAGGGAGCTCCTTGACTTCTCAGCCAACGTGTCTTTTGTCAGCCGTTTCCACCTCGTTAAATGAATCTGAGTCATTATTAACTCACCAGTGAGGTACGGAGGATGAAACATGACACCAGAGGAAGATTAATGAGTAAAGGCGGAGAGACGAACTGAGCTTCAGCTTGTGTGACTAAAAATGGAGAATAAATATGTAAAATGAACAGCTGTGATCAGTTAATTCAAAACAACTAGTCTATACAGAAGCATTTTAATATTTTATTAAAAATTTTCTTTGTTTATAATCCTCTGTGATGTTTTCAGTGTTTCTATTTCATGTTTTTTTCATTATATAAAATATGTTATATAAGTAAAGATAGTTATTATTACTATTATCATCATTATTAATATTACTGCATAAATCCTGTTAAGAAAAACTATATATATTTTATGTTAGCACTTCAAGGCATTACATCTGTGAAAAATGCAATCACACTTTAACAGGATAATAAGAATAAAAAAAAAAAGTCTTTTCTCCTAATTATTTTGACTGAGTCTTTATTAATCAATCTTTTTTTATATAGCACCAAATCACTACATGTCTCATATTCTTTTAATTCTAACAGTAGCCCTAAGGTTCATACATAGTTGTCTAATTACAATGAACAAGACAATAAATTATAATTAAAATGAAGACAATTCTGAAAAAAAAGAGAAAATATTAAATGTGTAGCAAAGTAATTATGCATAGTTTTATTCTATTCACAAATCAGCCCTGATCCACTATATAATCCTGCTATAGAAAATAAACTCTGGTAAAGGTTTACTGGATATATGTTAATAACTGCAGGCAAAATGTAAAATGAAATTTTAATTAGTCAAATATTGTGTTTTTAGGTAAAAGTAAAACGTAAAACATTTTTCTCCAAATATTCATAAAAGTGACCAAAGCCAGCAGTTTCTATAGCGATACATCTCTAATTCATTTTTAATATTTCCTGACCTAACTTCTTTATCTTCAGTATTTTTTTACCATTTCATATATTTGTAATGTTTTTTAAGGTTTGGTCATGTTTGGTCCTCCGTACAGCTGGTGGATTGAAGCCGCTTCGCTCCTTCACATCAAAGCGAGGACAGACACACATTTAACACGAGTCTGTCTTCTGCGTTTGCTGTGTGGAGTTTAATGAGCTCCTCCAGGGCTCCAGCATGAATAATGTATTCTTTATTCTGCTTCAGAGCCAACCGAATGGCATCTGTCTTCTGGATGGACCAGGACCGGCACGATGCGGAGGACTGGCTGCAGATGAAAAAGCCTCGAGCTTGAGGACTCCCGGACGCTGCCACCGCGGCAGATAATCGGATTACAGCCACGACAGGAAGAGACGATGATCTGAAGACTTCATTCCTCAGCTGTCAGCTCACCTCAGGAGCCTCCTCAGACTGGACTCAAGACTTTCTGACTCTTCTGTTGCCAAATGTACTAAAAATGTAAAGTATGCCGACTTAAGTTTAGAGTCTGAAACATATTTAAATTTAAGTGAAGTTAAAGCTTTAATCCTGCAGAGTGAAATACTGTCAACCATCACTGATATTAGTAACGGTACATCATATGGCGCTTTTCCACTACACAGTTCCAGCACAACTCGACTCGACTCAGGTTTTTTTGCGTTTCCATCAGGGATAGTACCTTTTACCTGGTACCTGGTACTGTTTTAGTACCTGCTCTGCTGAGGTTCCAAGCGAGCCGAGCCAATACTAAATGTGACGTCATCAGACTGCCGGCCTCTGATTGGTCAGAGAGTCACTGGAAGAGTCATGAGCCGTCCCACACAAGAACCAAACCCGGCATTTTAAACACCAACAACAGCGTTACAGAGATTGGGTTCTCTTCTCTTGCTTTGTGTGAGACAGAAAGACACATACAGCAGCAAGTACACCATCGCCTCCATGTCCTCCATTGTTTATTTGTTTGTGTCACGTAGAAAACGAAGTCAGGGCAGTTTAACGCAGCGTTGCTATGACGACCCCACCCACGTTGAGTAGGTACCTCTTTGTAATGGAAAAGGTCCTTACAGTCGAGTAGTGCTGGAACTGTGTAGTGGAAAAGCGCCAATAGATTAATTTCAGAACTAAAGACGGCTTCATCATTCTTCAAGTGTCTTACAACAGTCAGTCCAAATGAACATAAAAGATCCCTTCATCATGTTTACAGGAAGTGATGGAGGACTAAATCCACAGTCCTCCTTCTGTGGAAACATGGATTTAAAAGTTGATCTGAAGCTAATATGAAGCTTCAGTGTCTGAATGAGTCAAATCTTCATCTTCTATGTTTCAACGTTACAGTGTTTTTAGTAGCAAAGTCTTTTTGTTACTATACTTCCACCACAGCTCAACAGGAAACACTAAGAGGGAATCTGATGGTAAAAACACTGTAAATGTGTCAGATATCACTGATATAATAACTCACACTGATGAAGCTCAATAGAAGCTGATCAGAGACTTTACATGACTGAATACATCCTCCATCACTGAACACTGGAAGAACATTAGAAGGTCAGTATGAACAGGAGGAATGATTACAGACACCACATATGGACACCTGACTGATGGTCTAAGGCACACTTTGAACTGGTCCTTTAACTGCCTGAGCAGAGAGAAAGATAAGCAACCTCTCAGTCAATGTTCAGACAGGTTTGTGTTGAAGAACTGATTCCCACACCGGGAATTGAACCCGGGCCGCCTGGGTGAAAACCAGGAATCCTGACCACTAGACCATGTGGGACACAGAGAGTACTGTAATCTGAACTCTAGTGGCCCATTTCACCAAATTCACAACATGTGAGCTGCTTCTTGTAATGTGACCAATGTATGAGGTCAAAGAGGCAAATGTATCTGTAATCAGTGACTGATGATTGTTTGTGGAACAGGACACTGACACTGTTTACAATCAGTGCTTGAAAATCACTTTTAGGAAACAAACTAAATCACTCTGCTGGTTTTTCTTTACTCAACCAAATATTTAACAACTTAAAACACAATAATATCCATCTGTGATGCCTCATCATGATTACAGGCGACCAATTTAACCAAAGGAGGATCATTCTTTTATTAATGTATTTATCATTTTTTTCTGAGTTGTGACTGTAGCAGCTCCTCATCATCTATGACAACAGTAACTCTGCTGTTTGACAGATGATTCAGTTCTCTGTGTTTCTGCTGTAGGTTAGACTGAGACTGAGATAATAATCATTTCTCTAGCGCTGAAAGACTGACATCAACCACTAAAGCATCTCTGTTGTTCAGAGCAAGTCAAATGTTTCCCACACCGGGAATTGAACCCGGGCCGCCTGGGTGAAAACCAGGAATCCTGACCACTAGACCATGTGGGACACTGACAGTTCCTTCAGGTCCGAGCAGTTCCTTTAGTTCCTTCAGGTCAGAGCCGTTCCCTCAGGTCCGAGCAGTTCCTTCAGGTCTGATCAGTTCCTTCAGGTCCGAGCAGTTCCTTCAGGTCTGATCAGTTCCTTCAGTTCCTTCAGGTCCGAGCAGTTCCTTTAGTTCCTTCAGGTCAGAGCCGTTCCCTCAGGTCCGAGCAGTTCCTTCAGGTCTGATCAGTTCCTTCAGGTCTGATCAGTTCCTTCAGGTCCGAGCAGTTCCTTCAGGTCTGATCAGTTCCTTCAGTTCCTTCAGGTGAGAGCAGTTCCTTCAGGTTTGAGCGGTTCCTTCAGATCAGAACAGTTCCTTCAGGTCAGAGCAGTTCCTTCAGGTCAGAGCAGTTCCTTCAGGTCAGAGCAGTTCCTTCAGGTCCTTCAGGTCAGGAAAGGCTCCGATCATGTTTCTATTTGTTTTTACTGTGCTCTCATCAGCAGTGGAGGGTCAAAGGTCGCTGAGAGCAGGCGGGGGGCTAAGGAGGGTCAAGGCCACCGGGGGAGAATCTGAGCAGTTCTGTGTTAGAGTCAATAGTCAGATTACCTTCTCTAATGATAAGATAACTGTGTTATGTACATATCAAAGGTCTTAATACACAGACTTTATTGTAAAGTGATAAAACAGACATTTGGAGAAGACTGAATTTTCTGTTTTTTTGGTTTGGGGGAAAATATTTATTGTTTTTTTTCCCTCTGAGTGTCAAATACATAACTAATGAGCCGTAGGAACAGGAACTCAGGCGTGAATGACGGGAGATGTAACTCCCAAACAAAAAAGATTAAATAACATCAATCATACAGTTAAAAAAACTCTCTTATATGCTCCCGTTCCTGATACAGCTCTCATCTAAAGACATGGTTGTGCTTTCTTCTACCTGGATTTACTATTTACTGGAATATAAAGCAATAATCTTTACTATCATTGCACAAGACAATGAACTTCTGTTGGAGCAGACCAGGATTATACATAGAAATATAAAAAATAAAAGAAAACAATGAATAGAAACATATATAGACCAGGGCTCAATATCAACAGAATAAAACATGTGCAACAAGTCCTTAAAGGTTTAATAGAGACCTCTGAAAGCAGCTGATCATTTCAAACACTTCAACTAAACAGGTGAAATTGACGGTTTTTAGCTTTTTGATTTGTTTTTTAAAAAAGGTTTAGATTTTAAAGTTTTATCCTGCTTTCTTTATATTCAAATGTGCTTAAAATGTGCTCTAGTACAGAAGCGTATTGCTTTCACTTGAATAAAAAAGAAAAAAAGTGTTTTTTCTGAGTAATTTATTTTTTGGTCTGTTTTTCGAGGTAATTATTTCTGTTTCTCTGACTAATCTTTTTTCCTGTGAATGTGTCCAATGTTTTGAATGCCCTCTAAACCCAGAAAAAAAATGAGCATGAAAAACAGAAAAGAAAATAATTACCTCAAAAAACCGATAAAAAAAAACTACGCAGAAAAAACAGATTTTTTTTTTCCAAGTGAAAATGAACTTTATTTGCTAAAAATCTCAGAAGAAAAGAAAGTGAAAGAGTCAGAGAGTGTGTGTGTGTCTGAGTGTGTGTGTGTGTGTGTGTGTCTGAGTGTGTGTGTGTGTGTGTGTGTGTGTGTGTGTGTGTGTGCGTGCGTGCGTGCGTGCGTGCGTGCGTGCGTGTGTGTGTGTGTGTGTGTGTGCAGAGTAAAGCAGATTAATAAAGCCGATGTATTGACAGTCAGAGTCAGAGTGAGGCTGATCAGCTGCAGCAGGTGGATCCATATCTCTGAATTAAACAGACGCAGGTTTCCTCCTCAGATTACACGAAGCTAAACTCTAACTGTCAGCAGACTGAGACGTAATTAGTGGAGACAAACAAGCTAAAGGGAGACGGATGTTTGCAGACGCCGCTGCGTGTTTGTCCCAAATCAGCTTCAGTGTTTCTGTGTCTGAATCGATCCTGCTGAGAAACACTCGGGAGGATAAACTGACTCCTCCGTCTCTGATGAACCTGCAGAGAATCATCAGACAGTCTGCAGCTTCCTCACCTGTTTACCTGTCTGGCTGCTACTTTACTGTCCTGCTTCACTCTCAGAGCTCTCAGCAGCGTTTTCACAGTAAAAGCTGTTTTAAAGAGTCGCTGTACATTAGTGATGTCACCATTACAGACTCTCTTGGTACGATTATTGTCAGAGAAATAATCACGATACCATGAAGAAGTAAAATCACATGAGCACTCCTTATAGGTCTTGAATTTTAATTTATAGGGGGCGCTGTTGTAATCTTTTTTAAGAAAGTAACTGTATTCTGAATACACCAATTTAAACTGTAACTATAACAGAATACAGTTACAGTTACAGTTAGTGGTGTCAATAATAATCGATTCGGCGATGCATAGCAATGCGGGACATGCACAATTCAACATCGATGCAGCAACGTGCCATAATCGATTATGTTGCTGTTTATTTTCTGGCCTCGAGTGGACAATAAAGTTGTGAAGTTCCAATTACTTCCGGGGGCATTTCCGGAGCAACGTTGCAATGTAGCTACATGCTAAGCGGCAGCACTAGCTAGCATAACAACAACACTAAAGATGGCTGAGGCGGAGGGAGATGACCGCGAAATACGGGTAATTAAAAATGCACCCAAAGCTTGTTACTATATTATATTATTACCAGTGTTTTATCTGCTCTCTCACTCTTTATTATAATAAACCAGTTTACAGGAAACACACAAACCTGCAGACTGAAAACTGAAAGATTGTTAGAGATCCGTTAATGTTCAGTATAAACCTGCCATCTATACACCTACGGTCCCTGAAGTACACACACACACACACACACACACACACACACACACACACACACCTCTCTCTCTCTTTAATGAGTCCCTGTTCATGTTTGAGCAAAAAGACAAAAAGCTCTGGCTGAGCCTTCTGTGAGAAGTTTAATGGGCACAGATGTTCACAGCTTCATCCCCTCAATTAGTGTGTGTGTGTGTGTGTGTGTGTGTGTGTGTGTGTGCACCATAATAGGCTACTTTTGGGGACACATATAGCCAGACTTGGGACCAGTTAATTGGGGACAGAAGTCGTGTCCCCAGTTGGGTTTTTGGGTCGTTGGTTAAGTTCAGGTTACATTAAGTCTCCAGGAAATGAATGTTAGTCTATGTAAAGTCCTTAAATGACTTTTTAGTGATATTTTATAGCTATTACACACACACACACACACACACACACACACACACACACACACACACACACACACACACACACACACACACACACATGCTGTCCTGCTGCAGAAATACTCACTACAGCACCACATGAGGATAAATCTGCAGAAAGTATTCTCCAATAAATGAACTGTTTCCTGTTTGTTTGATTAAAACTGTGAAACATGACATCACTGAGTTTTTAAAGTGTTCAGTAGAAACCAAGGGACCAATGGAGCTGAGAATGATTGACAGGTGACAGTAACTAAGGGGGCGGGGCTTCATGTAAGGTCAATGAGTGTGAGTGAATTCATCTTATTAAGACTGATAATTGGTCGACTACCATGGAATGATAAAAATGTGTTTGATTATTGTTCATTTTATGATCTCACAGAGAAAGAGAGGAAGACTTTGAGAGGAAGAAGTGTCTGTTTGGACGGTACAGTATGTCTCTGTGTCTGTGTTCAATCAATACAAAGAGGTCAATGCATGTGAACTTGTTGCCTCCACCTCTCTCTCTCTCTCCCCCCCTCTCTCTCACTCTCTCTCTCTCTCTTCCTCTCTCTCTCTGTCTCTCTCTCTCTCTATGTCTCTCTCTCTCCCTCTCTCGCTCTCTGTCTCTCTCTCTCTCTCTTTCTCTCTCTGTCTCTCTCTGTCTGTTTTTCTCTCTCTCTCTCTCTCTTCCTCCCTCCCTCCCTCTCTGTCTCTCTCTCTCTCCATCTCTCCCTCTCTGTCTGTCTGTCTCTTTCTCTCTCTCTCTCTCTGTCTCTCTCTCTCTCTCTCTCTCTGTCTCTCTCTCCATCTCTCCCTCTCTGTGTCTCTCTCTCTCTTCCTCTCTCTGTCTCTCCCTCTCTCTCTCTCTCTCTCTCTCTGTCTCTCTCTCTCTCTCTTTCTCTCTCTGTCTCTCTCTTCCTCTCTCTCTCTGTCTCTCTCCCTCTCTCTCTCTCTTCCTCTCTCTCTCTTCCCCTCTCTCTCTCTCTCTCTGTCTCTCTCTCTCCCTCTCTCTCTCTCTCTCTCCCTCTCTCTCTTTCTCTCTCTGTCTCTCTCTCTCTCTCTCTGTCTCTCTCTCTCTCTCTCTCTCTCTGTCTCTCTCTCTCTCTCTCCCTCTGTCTCTCTCTCTCTCTCTCTCTCTGTCTCTCTCTCTCTGTCCCCCCCCCCCCCCTCCTCTCTCTCTCTCTCTCCCTCTGTCCCGAGCGAGCAGCGGAGCGTGACGGCAGGATGAAGTGAGGAGGGGGTAGCGGAGGTCTGAGTGTGTGTTCTGCATACAGATCGTCTGTAATGAAGCAGACGGAGGGAAACATGTTCTTGCTGTTTGATTGGCCGGCTCCCTGGTGGTGCTGGTAACATCATCCAGACACTAAACACAAACACTTTCCTCTGCAGCAGAGACACGAGCATCTTTTAACAGCAGATAAAAGCTGCGTTACATCGTGTAATGAGATGTTTCTGCTGCTATGACATCATCATCGCTGAACTGTGAGTAGATCACATCAGGGCTGGAAGGGAGGAAGAAAGGAAAGAAGGGAAGAAGGAGGGAGGAAGGGGGGGAGAAAGGAAAAGAGGAAGGAAGGAGGGAAGGGAAGAAGGAAGAAGGAAGGGAGGGAGGAAGGAGGGAAGGAAAGTAAGGAAGGGAGGAAGAACGAAGGAAAGGAGGAAAGAAGGAAGGAAGGGAGGAAGAAAGAAGGAAGGGAGGGAGGGAGAAAGGAAAAGAGGAAGGAAAGAAGAGGGGAGGAAGAAAGAAGGAAAGGACGGAGGAAAGAAGTAAAGGAGGGAGGGAGGAAGAAAGAAGGAAAGGAGCTCTTCATCGCTCTTCATCGCTCTTCATCGCTCTGCTCTACCGAACATACAGCCATCACAGTCAGCAGCTGTTTCCTCTCCGTTACCTGCTCTCTGTATTCATACTGTGTCCTACTCAGACACATATGACCCATTCCTACTGGCTGTATTTATTGATACTCTCATTGTGAATTCAATGATTAGTAATGCAGAATAGGAGGAGTTTAGCTCAGTGGGTAGAGCCCCCACCCCATGTGTTGAGGCTACAGTCCTTACTGCAGCCCCGGTTCGAATCCCGTCCCAAGCGGTCCTATCCTGCATGTCATTGCCCCCTCTCTGCCTCCAGTTTCCTATCTCTCTCTCTCTCTCTGCTATTTACATCAGAAGTGTCACACTCATTTTCATTCAAGGGCCACATACAGACCAATTTGATCTCATGTGGGCCGGATCATTAAAAAGATGGAGGGAAAGAAGGAAGAAGGGAAGGAAGGGAAGACAGATGGAAGGAAAGAAGGAAGGAAGAAAGGGGGGAAGACAGAAGGAAGAAAAGGAGGAAGGACAGATGAAAGGAAAAAAGGGAGGAAGGACGGATGAAAGGAAGAAAGGGAGGAAGGACAGATGGAAAGAAGGAAGGAAGGAAGGAACAAAGAAAGCATAAAAGGAAGGTAGGAAGGACAGATGGAAGGAACGAACGAACAAACGAAGAAAGGAAAATAGGAAGGAAGGAAGGAAAAGAACACAGGAAGGAAAGTGGGCCGGATTGCACCCCTTGGTGGGCCGGTTCTGGCCCACGGGCCGCATGTTTGACACCCCTGGTATACATTAAAGGCAAAAAAGCCCCCCCCAAAAAAATAATGCAGAATATGATCAGAGTGCCGTCTGAACTGGAAATGACTTATTGGTTTAAAGTTTTAAGGGAAACAGAAGTGATGTAACTCGTATCAAACTCAACACTCAGGACTTTACAGCGTCTCGTGTGACTGAATGGAAATGAGGATAAATGATATAAATGTGTTTTAAAAATGTTTCTTACTGACTCATTAAAGATTATCCCTGTCGTCTTTAATTCTATTCCTAATAAAGGTTAATGGGAGAAATAACAGATCATGAAAAGAAAAATCTTTCTAATTAATGAATAAAGTTGTTTATGGTCGCTGCTGGTTCATCAGAGCAGAAATAAAAGCTTTGAGACCTTTAAGATAACCGACCAGAAGGAAAGGATCGAAGAGTAAAGAAAGGTCAGATGAGGGCTTTGAGGCCCCGTTTATACGTACAGTTATTTATAAAAACGGAGACATTAACCATCGTTTGCTCCGTTTAGACGCAAACAGAGAATTCGCCCCTGAAAACGAAGCTTTTTAAAAACTCCGGCCAGAGTGGAGATTTAGGAAAACTCAGTTTGCACGTTTGTATGTAAACAGAGAAAAACTGAGATTTGTGGAGCCGGAAACTGCTCCTGGGTTAAATGAGACATAGTTTATAATCTACAGCAGAGGAGTCAAACTCATTTTCATTCAAGGGCCACATACAGACCAATTTGATCTCATGTGGGCCGGATAATTAAAAAGATGGAAGGAAGAAAGGAAGGACATAAGAAGGGAAGGAAGGAAAGAGAGGCAAAAGGAAGGAGGGAAGAGAGGTAGGAAGGGAAGAAGGACAGAAGGAAGAAAGGGAGAAAGGACAGAAGGAAGAAAGGGAGGAAGGACAGAAGGAAGAAAGGGAGGAAGGACAGAAGGAAGAAAGGGAGGAAGGACAGAAGGAAGAAAGGAAGGAAGGACAGATGGGAGGAAGGACAGAAGGAAGAAAGGGAGGAAGGACAGAAGGAAGAAAGGGAGGAAGGACAGACGGAAGAAAGGAAGGAAGGACAGACGGAAGGAAGGAAGGAAGGACAGATGGAAGGAAGGAAGGAAGGACAGATGGAAGGAAGGAAAAGGACACAGGAAGGAAAGTGGGCCGGATTGCCCCCCTTGGCGGGCCGGTTCAGGCCCACGGGCCTCATGTTTGACCCCCCTGCTCTACAGTCTATGTTTCTAATCTATGTGATCATGGATGCAGAGTAGCAGTCACATGTATGCTGGTCTCTTTGGAGTAGTGCTAACCCTAACCCTGGACTATGTGGAGGAATGAAGTGACGTCGTTGTTGCTATGCAGGATTGTGGTTGGCTAACGTGGGCTTGAGCTGCTCTTGATGGCATATGTACACGGGTTAGTGGAAACGGAAAGTTTTCTGAAAACGGACAGGTGTGCACTCAGTTTAAATGGAGAGGATGAAAATGTCCGTTTATGAGAATATCCGGGCACGTGTAAACGTAGTCTGGGATGTACCGAGACTTAAGTGGTGATTGTTAAAAGGTATTCTGGGAAATGTAGGAAAACACAACCTGAAGGAAAAAGTCCAGTGATGATGTCATGAAGAGATCCAACAGAAGAAGAAAACCTGTTTTGGCGATGAGACATTTTTTTACAGTGTATTCTTCGTGGTGTTGATTATAAACGAGCGTCTGCTCACGTCTCCGCTCTGCTTCCTGTTTCCTCTGCGGACTCTTCACACTGACAGTTATGAATAATAACCATGGGACACCAGAGGTAACAGAAACAATAAAAGATTCATACGACCGAAGCTCCGTATCGATCTCCACCCGCCGAGTGTTTTCTTTGATCGCTCGGCGGTGAAGCAAACAGGAATAATGAAGCGCTGCAGCCGCCGCTGTGTGCTGACTCGACCTTTCTCCCGATAATGTGTTGTGTTGTGAGTCGAGTCTGAGCCGTTTGTGTTAAAGGACACCGTTTAGTCCAAGGTGAGGAGGATCAATAACCGCAGTCTGAGCGGTGATGGGAGACTGATGAGGGCTCATCTCTGACCTTTAGCTGCTAATGAGATGCAAAGATCTGCAGAGGGAACTCATCTCAGTAACCGTTTACACTCAACACAAGTTCTCCAGGTGAAAACAGACAGAATGACTCCAAGTCCTCAGAGCTGCTCTCCACAACCACCCATGGGTGCATTCACTAGAAGTCCACCTCTATCAGCAGTAACCCGATCAAAATAAGGATGTTTCATGATGTGACAACGCTGCGGTAAAGGTCTGGTTAGCTCAGAGCGCTTCTACAGAGTTCACTTCCTGTTAGCGCCGCTGTACCTGAACTGGCAGCAGGCGAGTTAATGGAGCTGTTCACACTTCTACACAATAAGAAGGCCTGTTTTATTTTATTTTTTGCAAATATAGCATTGATTTAAATATCAAAACTGAAATGTAAAAAACTACTAACGTCCTTTTAGTTGTTCTTACAGGGGAGAGGGGAGCACTCTGATTGGTCGGTTAAGGACTGATGGCGACGATGCTAACGGGAGTCTAGAAGTTTTAAATGAAGTTAAACATGTTAAGGAGGATGATGAGGATCTTTGTTGGACAGCCAAATGGAGATCTGGCTAACGTAGTAGCTGCTAACGTAGTAGCTGCTAACTAGTCACCATCCACTCAACCCGCCTCTTCGTAATATGGAAAATCGTCACCTCGTATTCACGTATTCACTTCCCCGTGTCATAATAACTACGGCCAGTAGATGGTGTAACTCTAACTACACGTCATTTTTGCTTGCTGAACCTAAAGTTTAATTTTTCTGTTTAAGACAGACTGCTTAAATCACAGAATATTATGGCCACTAAAAAAAAGAGTTCCAACTTTTTTCTAAAACCAAAAAAAGTTTTTTGGGGAGGATTTTTTTTTCATTTCTGAAAAACCAAATTTTTTTTTTTTTTTACAAACCTAAAAAAAGGTTTGTAAAAAAGAAAAATTCCCCAAAACTTTTTTTTTTACAAAACCTAATTTTTTTTTTTTTTTACAAAACCTAAAAAAAATGTTCAGTGGCCCTAATAGTCTTCCGCAGTAAATCCTGTATTCACTCCTTTCTTTTAAATCAGACACTAACATTTTCCATATTTATCTTTTTTTAGCACTTTATCTTTTAAAGACGAGAGTCTGCATCCCTATTATAGAAATTCATCATTTTAGAACATTATTAAAATAAGTAGATTTTTATTGGAAACAAGTATAATAAAGATTTTTTTATGTTTTAAATAAAAACTTTAGTCTGAATATTACACAAAGATGATAACAATCAAAGCAAATTTACATTTTACAGATTTATGTTTTTATTTAGTCTTTATTTATTTATTTTTTTTACCACAAATGCAGAATCTTTTGTATATTTCCTAAAACTGCTGATTCTGCTGTTTTTTTTTCTTCTTTTCTCTTTGACAGTTTTTCCTGTTGGTCTTGTGTCTGCAGGATGAGAGGACTCCATTTATGTTGTTTTGTATTCTGCGTGTGACAGAAGCAGCATCAGTGAACACTTTGAGTCTGACTGTGATGGAGATGCTGGCAGCTGGCAGCAGATTGGCAGGCGGCTGTTTCTGAATGAGAGCCGGACAGGATGGAGGACTTATCTCTGTCACAGAGGATGATCCCTCACAGCCAGGCTGAGGCTCTGAACCTTCAGCCTGACACGTCCTCACTCAGCTGGGGTTTTGATCCGCGCTCTCAGGAGGATTCACACCGACACGGTTTTACCAAATTTCTCCAGCGAGAGTCGTTGCAAATGTGATTCAGGATTCCCCGGGGAAATAAGCATGCAAGGTGCTGCTGTTTGCCCGTCAGGCAAAGTAATATCCTCAGCCTGTTAGACAGAGCAATAATCTGCACAGGAGGGACGTCTGCACCCCCGGGACCGGCAGCGACGCCTGGGGAGAGTCTGCCAGGGTTTATGAGGCCATTGTCACATTCAGTGTCAATGTCCTCATCACACAGATGGTGGAAAACAGAGAAAGAGAGAACCAGAGAATGAGCTGTGGAGGAAACGCAAACAGTCTCACAGCAGGAAATCACCTCTCCCACCATGTCCACACCGAGCTGGCTGATATCATGAATGCATCGAGTTCTCTGTGACTTGGCCTCCGTCCAGATTAAAATAAAGTGTTTTCTCCCCCAAAACAAGCTTTTGCAAACCTCCCTCCAGAGTGTAAAATGTTAAAATGCCAGCTTAGTGTTTACTGAGCTCAGTAATAATCACATCTCTAAACTTTCTAAAGAACATCACTCCTGTCTGTGCTGATCTTTAGGAGCTGCTTTCAGACTGATGAACAAACCAAAACAAGACAAAGCACGAACACACTGACATCCTGGTGTTATTATAACTGGAAACATGAAGCTATGAAGCAATAGGCCTGCAACGGATCATCATTGGTCCGTGATCCGTTCGGACCATCTATTTCGGTTCGGCACACGCACGATACGCGGATTGATTTATGAAAAAAAAAAAAAAAATGTGCGCATGTTCAGTCCACACACAGCTGTAACCATTCCTGCTAGTTCCAGGGACAGAGCTATTTAACACGCTCTGGGTAAAAGTCTGCAACAGTTCCCTTTTCAATAAGCAAACTATGGCTCGTTGTGATTTATTGTCCTCAGTGTACAACATGTAGAACAGTGGGCATGGAAAATAAAAGTAGGCTAGACTTCGGTGACTACTGTAACGATAACTGCTGCCTCTAGTGCTACGTCTGTTTCCTTATACTCGCGCTCGTCTATTTTTTTTTGGCTGATCCGAAAAATGATCCGATCCGTGACTCTGATCCGAGGAACGATCCGAACCGTGAGTTTTTTGATTCGTTGCACCCCTATGAAGCAAGGATGATTCTGTTGCAATAAACACAACTTCAGCAGCTGTAATCCAGATTTTAATGATGCTTTGTGCATTAACATTACACTGATCAAATATTTTTATACGGCCTTATTACTTCTTTCTAATAATTGTGGAGGCTATAATGTTCCAAACTGTGTGTGACATTGTTTTATTTCTATGTTCACACCTGCAGTAATATTTAGAATAAGCAATATTAATGCAGTTTACAGTAAGAGGCAAATATTCCATTATGCTAAACAACACTTGTGTGGTTCACTAGTGGTTTAGTGTTTCAGGTATGTTGTGTTTTTTTATGCAAGTTAGCATTTTCATCTGTGGTATCTGAACAGAATAAAAAAGAGTAAATGATCAAACAGACACAATGAGACATTAACATGATGTACAATTAATGTCACAAGGAGTTAAATATTCCATCTGAAGATTAATATCATGGTTTCTGAGATACACACAAACCCAGGTGGACTCAGCTGATCTGAGTCTGAATGATCTTTTTTTAACTGAACTTTAAACTCTAACTCTAAATTCCTCCTTCTGCCAAATCTAACATCAGATCTTATGAAAACTGCTTTATGTAACAGCATGGAGTGACTGTAGGGAGCCGTACTGTGTCTCTGCTGCCCCCTGCTGGCAGAAAACCTGATACTACAGCTTCACACACACACACACACACAGACACACACACACACACAGAGAGAGTCAGTGGCTGTAGTGCAGAGTGAGGTTACAGAGAGCAGCATGATGGATATGATCTCATTAGAGGAGGGAAGCTGGGCTTTAATTTCCTCTCTGTGCTTCATCTTTATTAACGTCAGCAGCCGGTCGATGATCCTCAAACACGGAAACCAAAAGAGGGAAATCAGGTCCAATCACACGTTAACAGTCGGGTTTAACCAGCAGGACTGCACCTCGCTGTGAAACACCCCGAAGAATCTAAATCAGTGTTTCAGCAGGAAGATCGTCTCATTTACATGTCTTAATGTTTCACACATCATCACATGAAGTTAAATGTTTTATGTTTGTCCAGGAGGTCAGATACTATAAAACAAGCTAAAAGGGTTAAAGTTGGTTCCTAACTAATGAATCATTCACCATTAAAACCTCAGTAATGTTTTATCTAAAAGACATTTCAGTAATGTGTAAACAGGAAGTGACATCATGAGCCTTTCTGCAGCCTTTTTGCAGCTTGGACTCGTATCATGGTATCAAGTATTTTCTCTACGGATTATACATCATACGACTTTTCTCTTAACCTGGAATTTGTGTATACTACCAGTCTCGCCATATTTCTGTTCGGGCTGATTCATGTGAAGACATGTTTGTTTGTTTTTTGTCCCTCTGATAGAGTGGGCTTGTTGTGTGGTTGTGTATTGTGGTACTGTCTTTATTGTTGTTGGTCATCTGTGTAAACTTTATGTTTAACTTGTACTTATGGTTTTTGTGTCTTGTCGTTTATAATTAAGTATTTCAGTGTTCAGTTGTCAGAGTGTGGCTCCTAATAAAAAGAGTGGAAAAAAAGAGCTGAGTCTTTGGTGCCAAAAGATAAAATAAAGTGTGTTTTATGTTCATATTCCTGCAGAAATTTGAGTTTTAGAAGTCTACAGTGAGATTATGCTAAAATAACTAATATTATTTGCTCATATAAAACTAATGGTAGCTTGAGGTTTGCTTTGCTTTTTCTTCCACATCACCTCTGTTACTCATATATAAGCAGCTTGAGCTAGTTTAGATGACCTGATCTATCAGTGTCACACAGGTTCACCTCTGAGAGTCATTTTAGGCTGTTAGTTTTTACGTCCAGTATTTAAAACTAAGTGTAGCTATTCTTATTTCAGATGAGTTAATTTTACATCTCACACCGTTGCACAGTTGGTTTATTTTCAGTGTGTGAGGTTTGGGTCAAGCAGTCACACACACACATACACACACACACACACTCACACACACACTCACACACACACACACACACACACACACACACACACACACACACACACACACACACACACACACACACACACACAATGGAGGTCGGGCCACACAGGGCGGATAATTGCCATAATTTCAGACAGTCCACAGTAACGTCTGAGCGTCTGACACAAACGTCCGCCTCACTGCTGAGGCTGCCCAGGCAGGGTCAAAGGTCAGGTCCAAGCTCAGCGCTGTCAGTCTCAGCCTGCAGAAGGGGCCTGAAGGGAGGACGGGGGGGGGGGGGGGGGGCAGGGGGGCATCATCAGGTCAACACATGAACAGACTCTTTATTCAGGATGTGGCTGCAGCAGCAACATGTCTGCATGCTGAGAGACAAAAGAAAGATAAATGAATGCTCTCAAACTGAATGAGCCTGTGGAGGTTAGCATGAGGACGCTCTTCTTCTTGTCTGAATGAATCTTTATCAGCACAGCGAGTCTGAATGTGTCTTCTTACAATAACAGGCTGTTATATTTGGGTCGGTGTGCAGATTATTCCTCAAAATATCCTGAAATCAGTTTGGATGAAGATGTGAAGAGGTGCGATGATTGTTTCCTGTTTGACCTGCAGACTGATTCAGATTCGGGGGGGGGGGCTGGTGACAATGCGGCCTGTGGTTGATTAACGTTAACCTTGAGTGTGAGCAATACAGAGGAGTGAAGAAGAAAACACAGACAGATGGATGAGAACTAATGACGGTGGAGGAGACTAAAGGAAATCAATGAGCAGCAGATCGATAGTGATCTGATTTTTTTATCACTAATTTCTAAAGAAGGTGGCGACGTCATTGATCGCTTTGGATCAGTTATTTCAGGTCATTAATTAAGAAGAAATGCTCAGCTGACTGATGGAGCCGATAACCTTGAATCTAAATAAATGAGTATGAGGAGGAGAGCACAGGGGCTTCTGGGTAAATGACCATCACTGACAGACGATTCAGAGTCACATCCTGTAAAATGTTTGTGACTCCTGCAGTGAAACATTTCCAAACCTCATAAATTACTCCAGAACTTCAGCTGAAAACCTCTCAGGTGATTCGGTCACAACTGGACAGCGTTGTGTAAATAACTCATTATGATCCGATCACTCAAACCTCTTCTCTTATCAGGTGGTCTGAGATGCATCTGATCATCTTTTGTAGTGTAACTAACATGAGAAGCTTTGTCCATGTACACCTGTGACTTACTTGTTATACACGGAGAACATCTTGAAACCTCCTTCAGATGTAAAGTTAGTTTCCTTCTTGAGAAGAGACAACAGAAAAGAAGGTAATGGAGAATGCGGGCATCGATCCCGCTACCTCTCGCATGCTAAGCGAGCGCTCTACCATTTGAGCTAATTCCCCTTCTTCAAGACTTTAGCAAGCCTGGTTCGCTCGATGTTTGAAAGCAAAGGAATGTCTTTCATTGTATAAGGGACGTGGTTGTAGATAGAAAGGCAGCAACGGGCCTGTTAGCTCAGTTGGTTAGAGCGTGGTGCTAATAACGCCAAGGTCACAGGTTCGATCCCTGTACAGGCCAGGCTTCATTGTTGCAGAGGGAGAACATCTGGTGAAGACCTTCAGATGTAAAGCTGGCAGTGTTTTCAGCTCAACTCAAGGAATGTGCAACACTGCCCCATCACCTCACACATGGATCCCATGAAGGCAAAAGCTTGATCTTCCAGATCTTGCTTCTCCTCACTGTTTGTCGGTAGACTCGGACCTTCGCCCCGTTCAAATGTACACGTCACTGTCTGCGTGACCACGTGGCCTAAAGGACAAGGCGTCTGACTTCGGATCAGAAGATTGAGGGTTCGAATCCCTTCGTGGTTGTCTGTCCTCTCTTCTTGTGGCTGAAATGCATCATCAGTACAGAACGTGGAGGATTTTTTGATAAATAGTTGAAAGAAAGCAGAGGAGCACAGATTGCAGTTATAATTACTCTACATTATAGGTTCCTGAGACATTTTTATTATCTCTTTAACACTAACAACTAATCTGGTGTTTGTCTGGTTGATGTAATAACTGTGAGCAGAGACCTTTGACCTTCTAGCACTAACAACATCTGGACACAAGTAGTCAGATAGCTGTGAACAGCAACGTGTCTCAACTGTCCACACGGAGACGCTGGTTAATGTCAGGTGTAAAGTTATATGTGTAGCATAGCGCCAAATTTGAACTGGACTGTCAAACACTCAAAAATGGGCAGTTTGGGTGGGTGTTAAATGTAACAGCATCAGATCATTTAGATCTTTTCTCAGTTAAGTGACTTTTATTATTTTATTAGATTTTGTGTGTTTCTCCATAAATTGATTTATTCTTTTATGTAATGATTGGCTGCTTTTCTTTGTTTTGTATCATTATAAACTGAATATTTTGGGGTTTCAGTTGAGACATTGAAGACATCACTCTGTGTTGCTGTTCTTTCATTTTCTTGATTAAACAATAAATGAAGCAAATAAACAACATAAGTTCAGCCGTACTTGATTTTATTGTCACGTTACAGAATAAGTTAATTCTGTGACGCAGATCGAGCTCTCAGGTGTGTATTACAGTTTGGATGCAGGTCTCCTCTGCTGATTGGCCGTTGCCTTGGATACGGGTGTTGGTCGACCCCAGAGCCGGAGCCGGCTGACGCCTCCGTCCGGAGCGATGACGAGGCGGATGTGAGTGACGGGTCGGCTCAGCTTCAGCTCGTCCTCGCTGTAGAGATGTCTGTGATGAGGACGAAGCTGCAACACAAACACAAACCTGCAGCATGAGACTGAGTTCATAAAATATCTCTGATAGTTAACTCGGTTATTTGGCACTTCTCTTGCCTATTTAGTTTTATTCTTCTTTGTCTTTTTATTCTTTTCTCTAATCTGTGCATGTCCTCCATATGTAAATAAATAAACTTTGAATCTTGAATAAAACACAGGAGCACTTTTCATTCCGAAACTAAACTAAACACGAATTTATCATTTCAATCAATCACTTTAAAGCTGAACAGAGACTGAAGTAGTATTATTATAATGTAATGTAACACTCTAATGGCTATTTTAAAGTGCATGTTAAATGTTTAAATACATAAAAGTAGATTTTATTGTGTTTAAAACATCCAAATACAATTTAATTTGAATGATTTCTTCTGTTTTCCCCCAATGATACTCTGCTGAAACGGACGATCATTCATGTGGTTGTTTTTAGTGGTAAAGTAACAAATAAAAAACATATTACAATTATTATATTCATTATGATGCAAACTACAGTCATATTGTAGTGATAAATGTTTCTTAGTCTCTGCATTAAATCCTTAAAAGCTTTACATTTTATATTGAAAGGAAACTCATAAGTGATGAATAATAAGATATATGAATCTGGTTTATTTCACTGTGAGTCTTCAGAGTGTTGTTGTTGCTCTCAGGGAGAAAACAAGGGATGATTTTTTTGGCTTTGGGAGTTTTTGTTGGCTGGCGGCCATCTTGGCAGACGATGGAGCTTTTTTTACAAACTCGGGTAAGATACAACTCAGTTCAACAGCAACTCACAGCTCGCCATCTGCCAACACCTCCTCTGATTTATTCATCACATGCAACTCTGTGTTTATCCAAAATGACACATGATTTATTCCCATCTGTCAAGAAATGAAACATCTACAAATCTAATTAATTCAACTGTTTGTTTTGGTTAATTTAAAGCATAAAGAAAGATGATTGAACTTTTTATGAAAACTACAAAAGGAAACAAATAAAAATGACCGTACTTTCTGTGGTGGAAGGAGAACCTGCCATTTGTCAGTAATCCACTTGGTCCTGCTGCACTGAGCTTCCTCCTCAGGGGTCAAAGTGCACCCCTCGATCCTGCAGGAGTCCGGGAAATTACCTGAGTGGAAAAACCATCGTTACAGTTTTGTTCTGCAGTTAAATTGAAGTTTGAGATATTTTCTACAGAGAGCAGCTGAGACGCTCGTTCACCTTTAAAGTGGTTGGTGTCGACCTCGATTCTGCTGATGAGTCCACAGTGACCGAGACGAAACACGACCCACTCCCAACCGGGAACCTGCAGGATCCCCTTCCGGTCCACCTGCAGGGAGACAAACCGAAGAGGAAACACATTCAAACTGCACTTTTATTAATGTGCTAAAGGGATATTTCAACAAAAGGGATATTTCAGGAAAGTGGGAACATCTCTGAGGAACGCAATTTTGGTGTGATGAGGATGTTTTCAGTAATTCAGGACATTTTGGAAAGTGGAGACGTGTTTTGGAGCTGAGAATAGTTTTTGAAGATTGAGCAGTGAAAGAGGACAATTTTGGAAAGTGGGAAGACGTTTGGAAAAATGTACCAAGAGAATATTTTTGGAGAGAATGACCCCAAACAGATGAAGGCAGATGGTCATCCACTTAGAGCCGGTTCTGCCTGAGGCTTCTTCCCATTAAAGACTGTGTAAAGTGAATTCAGATATTTTCTTCTAAACACATTAAATAGGTCATAAATGTATTTCTAAAAAATGTGTAAAAAGCATTTCAACCATTTAGATTTGAATTGTGGAGCTAGGATTAGCATAAACCCGCCCCTGCTGCTGTACAGGTATAAATACATGCAGCACACACTACTACTACTACAGTCTACAGTTAGCCAGTTAGCTGAATTAGCCCCCGAGCTAGCCGCTGAGTTAGCCACCGAGCTAGCAGCTGAGTTAGCAGCAGAAAGCTCTCAGACGTAGCATCCATGTTTCGGGTAGAGGTGGTGACTTTGATTGACAGGTGACACTTGGTAGGGGGCGGGGCTTCAGAGGCTGATTTTTACACAACTTTGAAGCCTAATTTCATATATTTGGTGATTTTTTTTAATCATTCAAATTTGGCAGGGTGGTTAACAACACCCTTTTCTGTGGTATGTCAAACTCAGAACACATATTTATTCTTACTTTACACAGACTTTAAATGGGAGTTTTTCCTTGCCACATGCAGGAGTTCAGTCTAGACCTGCTCTATGTGTAAAATGCCTTGAGATGACTTTTGTTGTGATTTGGCGCTCTGTAAATAATGATTGATTTGTTGTTCTTATGGGTTTTTTTTCCTGTCCTCAATGTTTGAGAAAGTAGACTTTTTAGTTTCATTGTTACAATTAGAATGAGGTCAGTTTCAGGTGTCTGCAAACCTTCAGTTTTTTTGGCCTGTCCAGTCTGCGAGCGGTCTCCCACCCATCGCCCATGTTGGCAGCCAGACCGAGACCTGCAACACAACAGAGCAGAAGATTACATCATCTACCAGGACAATAAATGACTAACTTTCATTTCTTAAAACACTGATTGTTTGTAAAAATGATGTGAGCATTTCCTACCAATCATGTTGCGTGGATGTCCAAAGTGGGCGTCGCTGTAGCCGAGGCAGACTCCTCCATTGGTCAGAGCCAGCAGGTCAATGTCCTGGTTGGGGGAGACAGAAGACCAATCTCTCTGCCCGATGCCGAACACTCGCAGTCTGGCTATCCCCCCGTCTGAAGACACACACGTGCTTTATGTACTATATGATCATATTTATCTCACTGTGTCTGTGTGTGTGTGTGTGTGTGTTTACCTGGATACATGTTGAGACGCAGGTGTGTGACTCTACGGTTGAAGTTGACCTGGAAGTAGTTATGGCAGCTGTCTGAGTATCCGGGCTTCAGCTGCGATACAGACACCAGCTCCGGCCACGCCTCCGAGCCCAGCTGTCAATTTTTTTTCAAAATTCAATTTTTTTTTTACATCTTATTGGTTTTTAACTGTACCTTTTTAATTGCATGTAGGATATTAAGTTACCAGTGAAGTCAAGTTGCTCGAAATAGTTTGCAGTTGGTTCAAAATGCAGCTGCCAGGCTTTTAACTAGAACTATAGCTGTAGGTCCCTATTAGCTTTGTTCTTGCATCCCTTCACTCCCTGTAAGATACAGAATAAACTACAAGATCTCGTTGGTAACATTTAAGGCCCTGCAGGATCTTGTTACCAGTTACTTCAATGATCTCCTCGTTCCATTTCTCGACCACTTTGTTCCTCACATCTTGGCCTTTCAATCCCCCCACTGCACCTTTACATCTTTGTACTGTTCTAATTGGCTTCTAACCAGCTGTCCACTAACACTGCCATTGTTACCACGGTGACAGGCTCATTATTATGCTACCATGGTCACCAGCTGCTTGTCAGTAGTAACTTCTCAACTAGCATGACATGAATGTCAGTGTTACCTCGGCGACAGCAGCCAGCTGACTGTCCGAGGCGGCCATGCCAGTTCGGTCCCCCTCCAGCATAAAGGTGGGCGGTTGGTCTGTTGGAGGACAGAGTTACATCATCAGATACGACGTCCACTTTCACTCCACAAATGAAGAGTCTCACAATGTTCACAGGTCTTCACTTGAGATATTTTGTGGTTTTGAGGTTTTGTGTTTGCCAATATTTTATAGACTTTTTTGTGATTTGTGACAAGAATTCATTAAGTTCATTTTCAGCAAAATAAATGTATATTCACAAATCAGTGTCAACCTTTAGAGATGTGAACTAATGGTAAAAACAGACCTAGCATGTAAATTGCCTTAAAGGTTTCTCATAGAATGAACGAGTGAGTTTGAATATGACATTCCTGGATAAAGGGGAGAGCAGGAGATAGTAAATTGGAGGCAGACGTTCGTACCCAGACAACCTGCCTGGATGGAGGCGAAAGGCGAGTGGTTTCCAGTGAAGAAGGATGTGTCGACATCAAAGCCGTAGATCAGCCCAGGTACTCCCAGCTGGATGATGCACCAGTCGTGACCTTTAAGAAAATGTGAGACAGTAAAACAGAATTACGGTTCCTAGATTAGTCTTTCATATCTGGTGTCAGGGTGACTCTTCTGTTTACATTTGCATTACAGATTGTGCCTTAAGTATCAAAGAGCCTGAGCTTCTTAATGAACCTAAACTGAAGATTTTGGGAAAGCTAGACTGATGAATTGGCCGACTAGTTAATCACAGATGAATCTATGTATAGCATCAATCAAAGCCAGTTAAAATGGTATTTATGGTTACAGCTATGAGCATCTGTTGAATCACAGCTGTCTGAGGTTGAGAAAAGGTGACTCCACTGCTCGGTATTCTGGTCTGATCAGGTTCCTGAAACTAACCAGGTATTCTCTTTCTTCTGGTCTCCCATCCGTCCATCCACTTCCCAAAATCAGTGAAGGCAGAAGCGATGAACTGAGGCGACTCTCTCTGCACAAACATACAGTCATTACAGTCAGAAATAATCAGTACAGCACCAAATGTGGATTCATTCACCACTGAAAATAGTCCCCAATAAAAGCACTGTTTCTGGCTGTTTGATTCAAAACTACAGTGACCAGCTATTTTAAGAAATTATGAAGCAGGTTTTAAACATGAAATGATATATCTGTGAAGTGATCGGTAGGCTTGGAGTGACGTCACTGTGTAGATCACCAAAGCAGAGCCTTGTTTTCCTCTGACAGTTACAGGAACAGTAACAGTGAAAATAATAATTTGTGCTGCTGGAATCAAACATGACTGTGGGTTGCCATGAAGCTGATGTGGTGGATCAGAGTCGTACCTTCAGCAGGTTGGCAGCAGGAGCGAACCACTCATCTGATGCAAAAATAACCTGAAGGAACAACAAGAGAACACAAATATAAGACAAATCAAACATGGACAAGGCAATCAAACATGGATGAAGCAGCATCTCTATTTAAAGTCAAAGCTGCACTAATTGATATTGTAAAGGAATAGTTAGACATTTTGAGTTTTTAGTTAGACATTTTCTAACCTAACCCTCACAGTAAGACTCACCTTCCCACCAACCGCCTCACAGGCCAAATCATTAAACTGCAGGAAGTTTGGCTCTGCAGTCGTCTTCAGTGCAGTTCTCCTCTCTGCCATGTTGACACCAACTGATTTAAAAAAATAAAATTTCTACTGAAACTTGAACAAAAGTGTTGCAGCAGCTACTCGGTCTGATGACACCTGAAAAACAGTTTTTTCAGCTTCTGTGCTGCAGGACAAAGTTCATCGGCTGCTCAGTCACAGGCAGCAGGCTGTTTATTTAAGACAGGTTACTGACTCCATGCACTCATATACAGTGCTGCTTGAAGGTTTGTGAACCCTTCAGAATTGTATCTATTTCTGCATAAATATGATGTAAACCGTGAAGTGCTAAAAGGGAACCAAATTAAACCACCAAGACAAAAAAAGTAAACTTCTTTGTTAATTTATTAAGGTAAATGACATTACATAGGTAAAAGTAAAAATTTTGCAGCAATAACTTTAACCAAATATTTCTGTTAACTGCACATCAGCTTGGAGGACTTTCAGCCCATCCCTGCTAACAGAACATCTCATCTCAGGGATGGTTTTGGGTTTCTTGGCATGAACTGCCTGCTTCAGGTCTTAACATGTCAGGACTTTGACTCGCTCGTTCCAAAACACTAACTTTCTTCTGCTCTAACCATTCTTTGGTAGAGTGACTTGTGTATGTATGGCCATTGTCTTGTTTAAGTTCACACACAGATAACTTGACATTTTACTGTAGAATAAAAACAGTCTCTGTTACAAACACACTGTTATGAAAATGGTGCTTCCTGGTAGACAAATTATGTAACATATACAGGTATTTTTAAGATTTCTGTTTTTAAATGTTTAAATGGTTAAAATTATTAAACACATAGCATTGTGGTATGTTGCTCAAAACTCAACAAAACATTAAGATTTCTTGCAAAATGCTTCAATACAAAACCAAAAGATGAAGTTGTTTAAGATAAAATGAAGAATATGTTTTGACATTTAGTTTTTGACATGGCATAAGCAGTCCTGTACAGCATCCAGCTTATCACATTATAGGGGCTTAACTTTAAAGTACACCAGTGTGTCATCAGCATTACAATTATTATTATTGTTATGATGTGCCCCTGGGGAAGTACTCTATAAAGGGGGGAAAAAGTTCCTACGTAAGACACAATGTACTTAAAATGAGATATGATTGATATTACAAATCCAGTGGTCCAGTGTTTCCCACAGAATTGTGAGAGACTGTGGTAGTTGGACTTTATTCCAACCCTGTAGGGTGGTCCGGGGGCCATGCTCCCCTGGAAGACATTTATTTAATTCTTCATTCTCCATTCATTCTTGTGCACTCTGAGAGCAACATTAAGAGATTACATCTAGATTTTTTTGTGCTTTAGTCATTTAACTACTAGATGTGTATAGGTATGAATGATGATGACCCACAGAACACAGGAAGTACATTTTACCAGTTAATTCCAAACAAACCATCAAAAAAACCTAATGTCCATATTTTAACTCTGACACAAAGTAAGCAGATGTGATTATCTAAGTTCAACTAGTTTATTATTGAGGAACATATAAAACACTGTTAGATTTTGACATTTTTCAGTAAATATCTTTTTCTACATTGTGTTTCTTTAAATAACTAAACTAACTGTCTGCTCATCAATAAAAGACTTCCAGATGTCTTAGGCTGCATTCAGACTGCAATCCAAAATCCGATTTTTAGCCTATCTAGATCTAATCTAGATTTGAACCAGGTGGTTTCTTATGAAGTCTGAACAGTCACCAAATGTTCATATCCTTAAGTTCCTGCTTTTGCCTTATTTTCCTTTAGTTACCTTAACCTTTTTATACCTTTAGCTTATTATGGCAATACAACACAGGAAGGAAGTAGGAAGTAGTGGTCTTCAAATTAAAATCTTACTATTTAAAAACGGAACCATTATCTCTAAAACGGGCAGATGAAAATACATTTTCTTAGAAAAAACACAAATCATGACATGTATAGATAGAGAAATCATGTCAAAAAGCATCTAAAGTAGATGTTTGTTTTTCCCAATTAACCTGCAAACAAAGCGAGCTGCAGCTCAAAACGACAACGAGAAACAGCAAGCACAAAAACAAAATGGGTTTGCTACAGTCATAAATCACATGAAATCCACATGAAATTTTTGCAAACCAGATGGACACCACTTTTGGGAGGTAGTATCAATTATGACATCACACAATATATGCTAGATGACGCCTCCGCTCCGACGTTGCCACGGCAACCTGTCAGATTGGTCATTAATATGGTCTGAACACAGCCAAATCCGATTTGGACACTTCCTAAATACAGTGTGACAGTCAGGCCTAAAAATCCGATTTGAGAAGGATTTGAATCAGATTTGCCTCTCTTCATTCACTCTGTAGTAATAGCTGTAGGATAAAAACTGTGTTTGAATCTGTTCGTCCTTGTTTAATTGATCTGAATTGTCTGCCTGATGGCAACAGTGCAAACAGGGAATGTCCAGGGTGAGAAGAGTCAGAGAAGAGAACAGTGATTTCAGCAGCTGTCTTCAGTCAGCAGTGTGACCGTTTGTCTAAACAGGAGGAGACTCTCACTCAGACAGAGGATACAGAGACACTGAGGCACCATGAGTCCAGAACCCAAACCCAGCATACAGAGGTTCAGTGAATGTGGTGTTGAAGGTGTGGACGTGGATCAGTGTCTCTGAGGAGACTCTGTAGAAGGACAGAGTGCCAGCAGGACAGTCCACATACACTGCTACTCTGTTAGAGACAGAGGAGGAGGAGGAGGCGGAGGGGGAGGGTGAGGAGGAGGAGATGGGTGTTTCTATCTTATTGTGACGGACAGAGTAACCATCATCATCAGAGCAGAACAGACTCCAGGACTGATCGTTCCCTCCAAACAAACAGTCATCACTGTGTCCTTTCCTGCTGATTCTTCTGTAACTCACTGATATACGAACCTCTCCTCTCCACTCGACCTCCCAGTAACAGCGACCAGTCAGACCATTACTACACAGCAGCTGAGACCAGAAGTCAAATCTGTCTGGATGATCAGGATATGACTGATCCTCCTTCACCAATATCACCTTCCTGTTGTTATCAGACAGTTTGAGTCTTCTGTTCACTGTGTTTGTGTCCAGTGTGAGTTCACAGAAATCTGATGAAGAGAAGAAGAAACAACACAGCAGCAGTTTATCATCTGACACACCTGATGGATTTATTCTCTGTTTAACTTCTGATCTGTTGTTCGTTTCTATAAAGTTTCATGATGACACATTTTGTCAGTAATGTTTTAATGAATAAATACCACAAAGACCAACTTTGTATTTAAAGAGAAACTGACTGTGTGCTGTTTAGTTGTCATGAATCAAATTCAATCCACACTTACACTTCTTCAGACCAGGTTTTAACCACTGCTCTCCACCATGGTCCACCCTGGAGGAAGAAACACAGTCAGAATGATTTTCTATCCAACATGAGTCCTAACTGCTGTTCAACATGAAGCAGTGTTCCTCAGTTTGTCAGAGTGACACAGAAACAGGCTGAAACTCATCTGTCTCGACTGTCTGCTGGATTCTTTCACTGAAGTCTGAGAGGAAAAGACCTGAAGAAGAAGATGTGATGAACAAATATGTCCTCCGACATGATAAATCACTAGATTAAATATTGATCTCTGCATGTTGTCCTGAGGATAGAGCCAGTCATCACTTCAATATCAAAATGAGCAGTTTTTAAAGTTTTAAGTAAGATAATAAGTGGCGCTATAAGACAGCAAAACTGGTCATTTCTCTGATGGTAGAAATCTGTGATTTGGGGCTGTATGAATAAAAAATGACTTCAAGGAGATTTCAAGATGACGATTAAGGAGTCATTTTGAAGTTAGAGAATAAAATAACTATTTTACTATAATTATATGCATTTATTAATTATTTTGGTTTTAATATATAATAATAATAATAATAATAATAATAATAATAATTAAAGCTGCAAGCAGCGATGATCGGGCCCAAGCTCCCCCACGCACCGCCCCGTACTCGCATGTTGGTGCATGCTGCAGTCACACGGCAGACACAGTGGGCACTTAGACGTCTTGGCACCTGGGCTTGTAATGAACATTGTGTGATGGGGCTAAGTCACATTGCATGTGTCCACTAGGTGGCGCTAGAGATCACCCACCAATTACATGTCATGTTGCAGTGTATGATGTAGAGAACACATCCTGTAAATTTCATGTAAATCGGATAATGTTTGTCATATGAGGCTGACTTCCTGTGTCCAGTAGGTGGCGCTGTGTATATGAAGCAGTATTGATGCATAGATGTGTTCAGGGCGGGACCCTCTACATGCATGATGAATTTGGTGTAGACAGGACAATGTCTGTAGGAGTTATAAGGACTTCCTGCTTCATGGCGAAGCATCGAAATTGTTTGCACAGCCACGCCCAACAGGAAGAAGTCATAAAAAAGCTTTTGATAACTTTTCATCTCCAATGTCTCAAGATGATTCTGTGTGAATTTGAAGTGGATGGGATGGAATCTGTAGGACTAGTTTGTTCAAATATGAGGCCTGGAAATGACCAAAAAACTCACCAAAATATAGCATTTTTCCCAAGATGGCCGACTTCCTGTTGGACTTAGGGTATGGGTCCAAAAGGTGTTTTTGTGCGTCTGGAGATGATACATAAACCTACCGAGTTTCATTCTTCTATGTCAATCGGGAAGGCTGAGGTTCAATTTTGAAATATTCAAGGGGGCGCTATTGAGCCGTTTAGTCACGCCCATCCCATTGAAGTATATAGGATGTTAAATGAACCCACTCCAGACGTGTGTGTTGAGTTTCGTTACCGTGGGCGCATCCTTTGCCCCTAAAAACTATAATCGTATTATCATGGCGTTGAATGTGTTGTCATGGCAACGGTATTTGATGATGGGTCATGAGTTGCAGAATGTAGCATCACCAAGGTCTTATGTCTCAGCTGAGTCAATTTCAGGTGTAAATATTTAAGATTATGGGAGTAATTAATGAACAAATGAAGCAAGTCACTTCCTGTCGCCACTAGGTGGCGCTATGACTGTCACTAAATATGAGACTGTACATGTGTTCAGACCGGGACACTGAACAAGCATATTACATTTGGAAAAGCTGAGACCATGTGGAGTCAAGTTATGAGGGTTTGAAATTTCATGGCGAAGGATCGAATGGTGAAGGAAATTGTCTGCGCCGCCACGGCCAAACCGGATCCCTAATCAGAAAGTTTTTGATAACTTTTCATCTCCAATGTGTCAAGATGTTTCTGAGTGAATTTGAAGTCGGTCGGATTAAATCCCTAGGACAAGTTCGTTAAAGTACGAGGCGTGGAAAACACCAAAATGATGCCAAAAACGCAGATTCGATACAAAATGGCCGACTTCCTGTAGGAGTGAGGGTATGGGTACAAGAGACTTTTTAGTGCGTCTTTACACGATACATATGTGTACCGAATTTCGTTTGTCTAGGACAATCTCAGGGGTGGGGCTCGCTTTTTAAAATTTTCTAGGGGGCGCTATTGAGCCATTTTTTCTCGCCCATTTTCGTGATCCTTAAAATATCAAATTTTTCGCCGGGTCGGACATGACTGCTCATTTTGGTGACTTTTCGAGCACGTTTAGGCTGTCAAAAATGCGTTTACTTTATAGGAACGATAATAATAATTTCTACAGATACAATAGGGCCTTCGCACTGGTAGTGCTTGGGCCCTAATAATAATAATAATTAAAACTGCAAGCAGTGATGAACGGGCCCTCGCGCCCCCATGCACCGCCTTGTACGCGCATGTCTGTGCATGCTGCAGTCACATGGCAGACACAGCGGGCACGTAGACATCTTGGCACCGGGGCTTGTAATGAACACTGTGTGATGGGGCTAAGTCACATTGCATGTGTCCACTAGGTGGCGCTAGAGATCACCCACCAATTACATGTCATGTTGCAGTGTATGATGTAGAGAACACATCCTCTAAATTTCATGTAAATCGGATAATGTTTGTCATATGAGGCTGACTTCCTGTGTCCAGTAGGTGGCGCTGTGTATATGAAGCAGTATTGATGCATAGATGTGTTCAGGGCGGGACCCTCTACATGCGTGAGCAATTTGGTGTAGGTGGGACAATGTCTGTAGGAGTTATAAGGACTTCCTGCTTCATGGCGAAGCATGGAAATTGTTTGCACAGCCACGCCCAACAGGAAGAAGTCATAAAAAAGCTTTTGATAACTTGTCATCTCCAATGTCTCAAGCTGACTCTGTGTGAATGTGAAGTGGATGGGATGAAATCTCTAGGACTAGTGCGTTCAAATATGAGGCCTGGAAATGACCACAAAACTCACCAAAATTGAGCATTTTTCCCAAGATGGCCGACTTCCTGTTGGACTTAGGGTATGGGTCCAAATGGCGTTTTTGTGCGTCTGGAGATGATACATAAACCTACCGAATTTCATTCTTCTATGTCAATCGGGAAGTCTGAGGTTCAATTATGAAATATTCAAGGGGGCGCTATTGAGCCATTTAGTCACGGCCATCCCATTGAAGTATATAGGATGTGAAATGACCCCACTCCAGACGTGTGTGTTGAGTTTGGTGACCGTGGATGCATCCTTTGCCTCTGAAAACTGTAATCGTATTTCATGGCGTTGAATGCGTTGTCATGGCAACAGTATTTGATGATGGGTCACGAGTTGCGGAATGTAGCATCACCAAGGTCTTATGTCTCAGCTGAGTCAATTTCAGGTGTAAATACTTAAGATTATGGGAGTAATTAGTGAAAGAATGAAGCAAGTGACTTCCTGTTGCCAGTAGGGGGCGCTATGACTGTCACTAAATATGAGACTGTACATGTGTTCAGACGGGGACACTGTACAAGCATATTAAATTTGGAAAAGCTCAGACCATGTGGAGTCAAGTTATGAGGGTTTGAATTTTCATGGCGAAGGATCGAAATTCGCCACGTCACCACGGCAACCAGGAATGACGAGGGAAAAAGCTTTTGATAACTATTCATCTCCAATGTCTCAAGATGAACCTGTGTGAATTTGAAGTGGATGGGATGAAGATTATGGGAGTAATTAGTGAAAGAATGAAGCAAGTGACTTCCTGTTGCCAGTAGGGGGCGCTATGACTGTCACTAAATATGAGACTGTACATGTGTTCAGACCAGGACCCTGAACAAGCATCTGAAATTTGGAAAAGCTCAGACAATGTGGAGTCAAGTTATGAGGGTTTGAAATTTCATGGCGAAGCATCGAAATTCGCCGCATCACCACGGCAACCAGGAATGACGGGGGGAAAAACCTTTTGATAACTTTTCATCTCCAATGTCTCAAGACGATTCTGTGTGAATTTGAAGTGGATGGGAAGAAAACTCTAGGAGTAGTGCATTCAAATATGATGCCACAATTTGCATTAAAATCAATATTTTGATTCAAAATGGCCGACTTCCTGTTGGTGTTAGGGTATGTGTCCAAGAGACTTTTTGGTGCGTCTTGACATGTTGAACATGTGTACCAAGTTTCGTTTCTCTGTGTCAATCTGTCACGAGGGGCTCGCTTTTATTGATTTTGTAGGGGGCGCTAGAGAGGCATTTTGTCACGCCCATTTGTGCAGACCAAAAAATATCGAAATTTTCGCCGGGTCTGGCTTGCATGCAAACTTTGGTGATTTCGGGGCACGTTCAGGGGGGCAAAAAGGCCGTCGTCGTGCAAGAAAAAGAAAAATAATAATAATAATCTTGACAGATACAATAGGGCTTCGCGCTGGTCAGCGCTCGGGCCCTAATAACAGTTGGAAGAAGAAACGTCAATTTATGGGAACCATCAAAGTTTGAAAAAATATTAACTTTAGGTCTTACTAAGTTACTAGTTTTCACTCACATCACATGATCCTCAAACTGTTTTACGTCCATGACCAAGAATAAACTTTTATGTTAATTTTTACCTGAGAGTGTCCAGTCTCCAGCGTGGATCTTCCAGTCCAACAGACAGAAGATTCTCTCCTGAGTCTCCTGGATGATTGTAGCTCAGGTCCAGCTCTCTCAGATGGGAGGGGTTGGAGCTCAGAGCTGAGGCCAGAGAAGCACAGCCTTCCTCTGTGATCAGACATCCTGACAGACTGGAAATATGAAAAGGTTGATTACACAATGGGTTTAATCACATAAATACCAAGATACCACATATGTGCAGAATAAATGACATTAATCTGAATGTAAAAACAGCAACTGTTAACTGTATTTAATGTCAGAATCAGCTTTGTTGTCATTGTTCAAGACAAGGGAATTATTGATGCTAACTTGAGACTTTCCAGTGTCTGAATGTAAAACGGCGACTCTTAACTGTATATATTCTCATTATTCAAGACAAGAGATTTACAGTTGATGTATCCTGACCTCAGACTTTCCAGTGTACAGTGTGGACTCTGCAGTCCAGCAGAAAGCTGCTTCACTCCTGAATCCTGCAGGTTGTTGTTACCGAGGTCCAGATCTCTCAGACTAGAGGACTGGGAGCTGAGAACTGAGGACAAAGCTGCACAGCTTCTCTGTGAGAGGTTGCAGCCATTTAGCCTGAAGAAAGATTAGTAAAGAACACAAAATGTTTTATTTATCATCAATTAAACATATTTAAAATGGTTTAATTGATTTCCTTCATGAAACAAACCTTTCTTGATAATGTTTATAATCAAATAGTGAGCAACTACTAATCTAGCAATCCATCCACTTACAGTGCTTTATGTGAAACTTTGACCACTGGCAGCAGCCTCAGAAGAGCCTCTTCTGAAGCAGAGTATTTCTTCAGATCAAACACGTCCAGATCTTTTTCTGATGACAGTAAGATGAAGATCAGAGCTGACCACTGAGCAGGAGACAGTTTATCTGTGGAGAGACTTCCTGATCTCAGGGACTGTTGGATATCCTCCACCAGAGAACGATCATTCAGTTCATTCAGACAGTGGAACAGATTGTTGCTTCTCTCTGCAGACACATTCTCACTGATCTTCTTCTTGATGTACTCGACTGTTTCCTGATTGGTCTTTGAGGCACTTCCTGTCTGTGTCAGCAGACCTCTTAGGAGAGTCTGATTGGTCTGCAGTGAAAGACCCAGAAGGAAGCGGAGGAACAAGTCCAGGTGTCCATTTGGACTCTTTAAGGCCTCGTACACAGCTCTCTGGTAAAAAAAGATTTTGGACCACCGGGACGTTGTTTGTTCTTCTGCCAGCAGATTGACTCCAGACTTGATGAATGTCAGATGGACATGAAGAGCGGCCAGAAACTCCTGAACACTCAGATGGACGAAGCAGAACACCTTGTCCTGGTACAGCCCTCTCTCCTCTTTAAAGACCTGTGTGAACACTCCTGAGCACACTGAGGCTGCTCTGATATCGATGCCACACTCTGTCAGGTCTGATTCATAGAAGATCAGGTTGCCTTTCTGCAGCTGCTCAAAAGCCAGTTTTCCCAGAGACTCAATCATCTTCCTGCTCTCTGGACTCCAGTGTGGATCTGTCTCAGCTCCTCCATCATACTTGATGTTCTTCAGTTTGGCCTGAACCACCAGGAAGTGGATGTACATCTCAGTCAGGGTCTTGGGCAGCTCTCTTCCCTCTCTGCTTTTCAACACATCCTCCAGAACTGTAGCAGTGATCCAGCAGAAGACTGGGATGTGGCACATGATGTGGAGGCTTCGTGATGTCTTGATGTGGGAGATGATGGTTCTGGTTTGCTCCTCATCTCTGAGTCTCTTCCTGAAGTACTCCTCCTTCTGTGGGTCAGTGAACCCTCTGACCTCTGTCACCATGCCGACACACTCAGGAGGGATCTGATTGGCTGCTGCAGGTCGTGTGGTTATCCAGAGGCGAGCAGAGGGAAGCAGTTTCCCCCTGATGAGGTTTGTCAGCAGCACATCCACTGAGGTGGACTCTGTCACATCAGTCAGGATCTCAGTGTTGTGGAAGTCCAGAGGAAGTCGACACTCATCCAGACCGTCAAAGATGAACACAACCTGGAACTCTTCAAACCTGCAGATTCCTGCTTCTTTGGTTTCAGTAAAGAAGTGATGAACAAGTTCCACCAAGCTGTACCTTTTCTTTTTCAGTACATTCAGCTCTCTGAAAGTGAATGGAAATGTGAAGTGTATGTCCTGGTTGGCTTTGTCTTCAGCCCAGTCCAGAGTGAACTTCTGTGTTAAGACTGTTTTCCCAATGCCAGCCACTCCCTTTGTCATCACTGTTCTGATTGGTTCATCTCTTCCAGGTGAGGCTTTAAAGATGTCTTCTTGTCTGATTATTGTTTCTGGTCTGTCTGGTTTCCTGGATGCTGTTTCAATCTGTCTGACCTCATGTTCATCATTGACCTCTGCAGTCCCTACCTCTGTGATGTAGAGCGGTGTGTAGATCTGATTCAGAAGGGTTGGGTTTCCTGCTTTAGCGATCCCCTCAAACAGACACTGGAACTTCTTCTGCAGGTTAGACTTGAGTTTATATCGACACTTTTCAGCAGGAGTTCCTGAATGAACAAACAACAAATGAAATCAATCAGATGATTCTACAGTAAATTGGTAGAATGTAAACATTAAACTGCAGATGTTTATATTTTCCTCCACTATGAAATCTATTCAGCTCATCAGTTGATGACAATCAGTTTCTGACTGTTTTCAGCTCAGAAGAATTCATAGATCTGATGCAGATGTGTGCATCATATTAACAGCAGAGTTTGAAATATAAACCTCTCCCATGTTGCCTCCATTTCCTCTCCATCATGTTAAATCTGTTAAAATCCTCTTACTGCTCTGCAGACGCTCAGCCAGCTCCTCCTGCTTCATTCTCCTCAGGAAGTGCACTGTGATCTTCAGAAATGCGTCTCTGCTGCTCCTCCTCTGCTCTTCCTCCTCACCGTCCAACACCTCCTCATCCTCACTCTGACTCTCTAAGCATTCTGGGTCATCTGGACTCAGAGCCTTCTGCATCTTCTTCAGCTCGTTCTTCACAAACCTGCTGATGTTCTCCTCCAGCAGCTGGAACAGAGTCAAATGTAAATGTAACTGGTAGAAGTCAACATCAGATGATCAGTGACAGACTGAAAAGCTGCTGGTCTACAGAGTGCAGCATGGAGACTGTTAGGACCAGAATGGTAGTTTAGTATTTAGTCTGTGGCTGTTGCAGTTAGCAGTAGTAGCTGTGCTTTACATTTACACACCATAAATATGGAGTCCAGCTGTGTTTGATGCTGCTGGACAGACTGACCACTGAGAACCTCTGAGCTCTGCTGATGAACTCTGTGAAGAAAAGATGAAGTCTCAGAATAAATAATGACACTCAGTGTTAAAGGTGCTGTGTTCTATCACAGTGGATCCAGGTAAAACACTCACAGGCTGTTCTGTCTGACCTCTGATCATTTGTCTCTGTAAAGACTCTGTACCTCTCTTTAAAAACTGTTACACACATAAAGTTTGTGGTTTCTGGAAAAAGTGTTTGTAGGAGGAGGAAATTATATGTAAAAACTATTTTAGTCACTGATAATTAATTTCCAAAATAAAATATTTTTGTTGGATAATAACAGACAAACATTTTACAGTCTGACCTCTGATCAGCTGACTGATGTCCATGTTTAAAGTTATAAGGTTCATTCTTAGACCGGTCACTCTTCATGGACACACAGCTGGGTTCAGGAGAATCTGGTCTCTGCTGATGGATCCTGATGGAAACAGAGAAGAGATAAAACAAGTGTAACTACAGTGTTGATCCTGAAGATTGTGTGTTTTGTTGGACGACAGCTACGACACATCAGGTGTTTCTACATAAACCTGCAGTAAGAAACTGATCCACACAGCTACAACAAACTGACATTGTTAGCTTGGCTAACTAGCTTAGAGAGCACAGATGCATCTCTGATCTTCCAGGACACAGTCTGCTCAAATATGATCTCCTGCTATGAGGCCTTTGACAGCAGGACGAGATCAGGTCTCAGTGATGTTGGTGGAGACCAAGAAAAACCACACAACTGGTCGTCACTGAATACAACCTGTAGTTAGAAGAAACTTTATTTTATTTTGGACACATCTGCAGGTCTATATCAATAAAATAAACATAAGATAATACAAAGACAAGACCTTACAGATATATACAGGGTTAAAACAGATATCTGTCCTGTTTTTTAGCTGCTGAGTCAGATCAGATCTGCTGTTCCCCCAAACAGAGGCTCTGCTGGTTTTTAGTCCCAGCTGAGAATGTTGATGGAATAAAATCTAAACTTTAACACTAAATAAACTCACATATTGAAATATAGACTAAGGTTTGTGAATTTCTGCCCAGATTTTATTTGTGTGACATAATGTGATTAAAGGTGTTGTGGTGTGAGAACATACAAAGGTTTAGATGATGGATGATGAGAGCTGTGAATGTGTCACATGATTTGAAGAACTGCGCTAAGTTTAAATGTTCTTACAGTCTCTCAAACCAGAATCCAACTGTTTTAACTCTGGGTTTGATATTTGTACTGAGATCTGCAAATGTGACATTAATTAATAATAAAGAGTCAATAGTGAAGAATCAATGAAGTGATCACAACAAAGACACCACACCTCTTCTCAGGAGAAAAACAGACAAAACATTTTATATTCTGACCTCTGATCATCCATAGACCGGTCACTCATCACGGAAACACAACTTGGTTCAGGTCCAGCAGAGTCTGGTCTGTGCTGCTTCTCTGTCCTTCAACACAACACACACAGAGCTTTGAGTGTGAATAATGATGGTGGAGTGATGTGAGTGGAGAACAGTGATGGACAGTTAGAGATCTTCATCTCACCTCTGAGCTTTGGTCTGGCTGTCATGTTCCCCACACAGAGAGCTTTTAGAGGGAGGGACTCCCTCCTCTCTGTCCTCACTCTGATCCATAGCAGAGAAACACCTTCACACAAACACAACAACATGCTCATTCAATACAACCAGCTGCACATCACACAGGTCTGCACTGCTGTCTCACATCCTGTCATTATTCATTCCACCACCAGATAGAGCCAAAGTACTTCTTATAACTGTCAATAACATGTCACAAGTATTAGGAGATGATCTGGACACTGGTAAAGCACTAGAATTTGTTTTATAACCTCATATTGTACCCCAAAATGTCATTGTTACATATTACAAAATTGGAATTTGAATATTTTTGCAACAAGGCCAAAATGTATTATTTGTCATAATCCTACATTATGACAAATAATACATTTTTACTTACAGGTCCAAAAACATGATGTACATCCTGAACAAAGAGAATAAGAAAGTCTGTGTTTTAAAACTTTACATTTGTCTTTAAATATTTAAACTATGGCAGAAGTTTAACAGTTAAACTCAAACATAGTTTACATGTTCTGTTAGTTTGGGCCCCTGAAGGCTGAGGGGCCCTAAGCAGCCTCTAAGGTCCCTTACAGCTGGCTCTGGTCCATCTAGAGACATGAACTGTGTTAAATGTGCTTCAGTTAAACAGAGTCAGTCTCAGTGTTGTAAGATGGAAGTTTGAACACAGTTAAAAAAATGAACTTTAGTCAAGTTGATCAAAGCTGTTCAACCAGTTCTGACACGTCTGTTGGTTTTACATGGTAATCACTAACTGTTCTACTTCTAAAATAATTGTAGTTTAACATGGATGAAAAAAAAAACTTAACATCTATCCCAGCGAGCATCAAATAGATATTTTATATTTATTAACATCCAATCATCATGAAAAACATTTAAGCTTTAGTCAAACTGTAGTGTTCTCGTGCAGTGTGTCAGAACTCTGACTAAACACCAAGTTAAACCATCGCCAATGAAGACAGAGTCGTAGTAAGGTCAACCATTTACTGTCACACCTCTTCATTAACATGCTGGTGAAAACTGTGAACAAACCATACAAAATATTCAGTATCCGTGTTTTTAACTAAATATGACATTGCACGACCATAAACATAGATTTACATCACTGTATGCACTTTAAGTAGAAGTTAAAATGTCTACTAGCATGTTTCTTAGCTTGTAAATAAATGTAAATAAACTAATTTTTAACCACTTATCAAATCTACTTTTTATCAAAACATTACTATTTATCTCTTTTTAACATTCTAAACATTAAATAAATGAACTTACGGCATTGCTTCTATGATGCTTTTTAGCGGACAGAGACAGATTAAATTCAGAGCATGCATAAGATGTCTGCCATGCTTTTCTGAGCAACCAGGGAGTGAACATAAACAGGAAATGAGCTATCAGGAAGTGACTTGACAGGATGTGAAGTCATCAGTAATCAAATATCAAAATAAGTCTTTCTTAAAGACAAGTTAAACTTAAGAGAAGATGTCAATACATTGTTTTAACTGAAACAAACACAAATAATCATTCAAAGGAGAAATTTGTAAGAAATAAAAGAATGCCTTAGAGGCAGCACACTCCCCGTCTGGCCTGCATGAGGCCACTTAAACTTAAAAACTTAAGGGAGTCCATAACATCAATCTCTATCTCAGTCTTTAGGCAGAAGTAAAACAACTTCTGCCGCTGGCCTTAGAAAGGCTTTGCCTTGGTCAGTTGTCTTCACCTGGACCTTTCTTACATAACCATCGTTCCCGGGGAATGTTGCAATGATCACAGCCATGGGCCAGCAGTTACGAGTGGTCTGCTTGTCCCTAAGGAGAACGAGATCTCCAACTTGAAGGTTTCTGCGTGGTACTGTCCACCTTTGCCTTTGTTGCAGAGAAGGTAAGTATTCTCGGCTCCAACGGGTCCAAAACTGGTTAGCCAGTGCCTGCACTTGTCTCCATTGTTTTGAATAAAGGTCTTTATCAGTAAAGTCTCCAGGAGGAGGTGGAACTCCTGATTTCTGTGTCAGGAGCATCGACGGTGAGAGGATGAAAGGTTGTTGCGGGTCTGCAGACACAGGTAGGAGTGGACGTGCGTTCAAGATAGCCGTGACCTCCGCCATCAATGTGCAAAGCACCTCGTGGGTTAGGCGAATCTTTTGCTGCAAGAACATTGAATCAAGGATTCTTCTGGCAACACCAATCATGCGCTCCCATGAGCCTCCCATGTGGGAGGCATGTGGCGGGTTGAAGTCCCAGATGCATCCCTGTTCACTAAGGTACTTCTGCACCTTTTTGTCCATCCCCAGCTCCTTGCAAGCTCCAACAAAGTTGGTGCCACAATCAGATTGAAGCTTCTTTGCAGGGCCTCTAAGTGCGAAAAAGCGCCTGAGAGCGTTTATGCAGCTGGATGCATCCATTGACTCAATCACTTCAATGTGAGCAGCTCTGGAACTTAGACAGCTGAACATAATGGCCCACCGCTTGCTCTCTACTTGTCCTCCTCTGGTGCGTCTGGCAGTAATGGACCAAGGCCCAAAGACATCAAGCCCCACATATGTGAAAGGAGGGCAAGTTTTGAGTCGTTCAGGTGGTAGGTCAGCCATATGTTGCTCTTCCAGCTTCCCACGCAGTTTCCGGCAGGTTATGCATTTGTGGAGAACTGAATTGATTAGCCTTTTGCCACCCAAGATCCACAGTCCTGCCGCCCTGACTGCTCCCTCGGTCAGGTGACGACCCTGGTGTTCCACCCGCCCATGGTGATGTCGTATGAGCAGTAGGGAGATGTGGCTATCTTTGGACAAGATTACAGGGTTCTTTTCCACAGGTGTAAGGTGGGAATGCTTTAGTCGGCCTCCGACACAAATTAGTCCATCCTCCAAGAATGGGCTGAGTTTTCGCAAGGGGCTGTCTTTGGGTACCACTTTGCCAGCTTGAAGGGCTGACACTTCTTTTGCAAAGGCCGCCCTCTGTGCTGCTTTCAGGATAACATCCTTTGCTTGGTTCATTTCATCCACAGTGCGTGGCAAGTAACACTTATGCCATCCTCTGCATGTGTCGTTTTGGTTTGAATTTTTGTAGGACCTTGCCATGTGGATAAGAAATGTCACTCCTCTCACTAGAGAGTTGAAGGTGGAAAAATGTTGAAAGCGATCAGAGGTCAGTACGCATTCTTCCAGGTAAGTAGTGCAGGTCTGCACCTGTGGTCGAATTTCTGAGTCATTTTCAGGTTCAATGAGCTCAAAGTTCTCAGTAGTTCGTGTGGCCTCTGCCGATAGTTGATGTAGAAATGAAGGTCCTGTGAACCAAGAACTCAGTCCAAGGTGGGACGAAGGTAAGGACCTCGAGGCGTGGTCTGCTGGGTTTTCATCTGTGCGTACATAATGCCATTGTTCTGGTTTGGAGGATTGACGGATACGTTGCACTCTATTGTGGACATATGTATAGAAACGTTTTGTCTCGTTACAGATATACCCGAGCACCACTTTACTGTCCGTATAAAACCTGACAGAGTCCAAATTAAGATCTAGTTCTTCTCTGATGAGATCTGCCATCTCCACGGCAAGAACAGCAGCGCAGAGCTCGAGCCGTGGGATGGTAGGCTCAGATTGGGGTGCCAGCTTGGCCTTGCCCATAACAAACCCTACTTCGACCTTCCTTTCTTCCTGAACTACTTTCAAATAAGCCACAGCACCAACAGCCATGGTTGAGGCATCTGAGAATACACACAATTCTGTGTGCACTGCTTTGCGAAGTGAGGTTTGTGTGTATGTGCGAGGCACATGAAGCTGTTTTAAGTCTTGGAGAGAATCTCTCCATGCTTCCCACTTCTTCAGCTTGTCTACTGGAAGGGGAGCATCCCATTCAGATGGTTGAAAGGCCAGTTCCCTTAGAAGGGCTCTTCCCTGGATTGTGACAGGTGCCAGTAGACCTAGGGGGTCAAAGACACTGTTGACAGTAGATAGGACTCCACGTCTAGTAAATGGTTTACTAGCAGTTGATGTTGCGTAGGTAAATGTGTCTGACGTGATCTCCCAGAGTAAGCCTAAGCTCCGCTGTGTGGGTGCCGTTTCTCCATTGAAATCTAGGTCTTTGATGACTGGAACACAATCCTCTGGCGGGAAAGCTTCAGTCACTGCCTGACAGTTTGACACAAATTTGTGCAAGCGGAGGTTCGACTCGGCGAGTGAGGCTTGTGTACGCTGGAGTAGGTCAATAGCCTCTATCTCTGATGGCAAAGATATCAAGCCGTCATCCACATAAAAGTGCCTTTTGACAAACTTCACTGTGTCAGCACCATGCTTCTGGGCACCTTCTTCAATGGCTCTTCGCAGTCCATAGATGGCAACAGCAGGAGATGGGGCATTGCCAAAAACGTGGACCTTCATTTGGTACTCGATAACTGGCTTACTGAGGTCATTGTCCTGGTGCCACAAAAATCGGAGGAAGTTGCGGTGGTTTTCTTGCACCAAAAAGCAGTGGAACATCTGCTGGATGTCCGCCAGGATTGCAACTCTCTCCTTCCTGAAGCGTAGGAGGACTCCAAGGAGAGAGTTATTAAGATCAGGGCCCGTGAGAAGTGTGTCATTAAGAGAGACACCAGAGTACTGGGCACTGGAATCAA
The DNA here is from genome assembly GCF_027409825.1 of Scomber japonicus. NCBI lineage: Eukaryota > Metazoa > Chordata > Actinopteri > Scombriformes > Scombridae > Scomber > Scomber japonicus. Next base: position 3,335,052 of record NC_070594.1, on the reverse strand, counting down.
AAACTACCCTGATTTGGTTGGGCTTTTGTGGGTGATATACCCCAAATGACGGGAGATACCAGCACTCTTCGTCTTGATCCAGTGGCGGTGCTACCTCTGCATGACCATTAGTGAAGATCTTCTCCATAAATGATACATACTGGTCCTGCATCTCAGGTTTCCTCTTGAAGTTTCGTTGCAGAGATGCAAACCGCTTGACCGCCAGCCCTCTGTTATTTGGCAAGCGCTGACGTGGCTCTTTGAACGGTAAGGGGGCAACCCAATTGTTGGCGTCATCTCTGTAGACACTTGTGTCCATTATTTTTAGGAAGAGGATGTCTTCTATTGATGGAGCAGGCTTATTGTCATGCTCATTCTGGCTGAACACTGTCCTTCCCAGCAACCTCTCTGGTGATTTACTAGGCCTGTTAAAGCTTGGTGGAGTTTCCTTGACGTGCATAAAGCTCGTACAAGGTTGAAAAATGGAGTGACGGCCACTATCCAGCACATGTGTCTTGTATGAGTTAACTGTCGGCTTATGTACGTTACCCAAGCACACCTCTCCTATCACTACCCAGCCCAGATCCAGACGTTGGGCAAAGGGAGCATCATGTGGTCCATTTATCTGTTGTCTGACCTTGTGTGCTCTGAGCACATCTCTTCCAAGTAGCAGAAGTATTTCTGCTTCTGGGTCCAGTTCTGGAATATGTCTGGCAATGTGATGAAGATGAGGCTGGTGCAAAACTGCGCTGGGTGTAGGGATCTCCGCCCGATTGTTCGGGATCTCAAGACATTCAAGGAGCGATGGAAGAGAGATGAGAACGTTGCCATCCAGTGACTCGATCTGGAATCCTTCTGCTTTCTTGCCATATGTTTCTATGATGCCAGAGCATGTTCTCAGATGGTACGAGAACGGTGTACTCTCCACGCCGAACAGTTCAAAAAATTCTGGTCTGGCTAAGGACCGATTGCTCTGGTCGTCAAGAATTACATAGGCTTTGATGGCTTTGTTCTTAAAACCCTTGGGATAGATCTTTGTGAGGCAGATCTTAGAGCATGAGCGACCCCATTGACCTAGACCACAAACTTCAGTGCAGCTTGTTGTAATATCGGTCACATTATCTTCTCTCTCCCCGCCATTGTCTTGTGGCGGTGGAGAAGCCATGACAGATTGAGGTGATGGACCAGGATGCATGGCTGCATCATGATTGGTGCTGTCACATTCAAAGCACTTCACAAAAAACTTGCAGTCTTTGGCGAGGTGAGTGGTTGAAGAACAGCACTTGAAACATATACCCTTCTCTTTTAGAAAGGCCTTCCTGTCTCCAAGGGATTTGTTTCTGAATGTCCTGCATCTTTTAAGTGGATGCGGTTTGAGGTGTAGTGGGCAGTTCTTGTTAGGGTCATTATTGGTTGTAGAAACATCGGTTTTGTGTACTGTGATGGGTTTGTTGCTGAAATTCCTCACAGTGAATTTTTCTGGTTTTGCGGGTGTTGCATTGCTGCTTTGATGAATGAAGCTAGGGTCATTTCGCTTCTTTGCCTCATAGCACACAAAGTCACAAAAATAATCAAAAGGAGGGAAGCGACCATGGTTGTCCTCTTTGTACCATGACCCAGATGACACCCACTTCTCCTGAAGCCCATAAGGGAGCTTTTCCACAATTGGTCCAATTCCACGAGAGGTATCTAGATACGATAGGCCCATGAGATATCCCTCCTCCTTGGCGCCTCGTATCTCCATGAGCAGATCTCCAAGTTCACGTAATTTAGTGTGATCCTTGGCTGAAATCTTAGGAAAGCTGTCCAACCGCTGAAACAGTGACTGTTCAATTATTTCAGGAGCGGCATAGCAGTCACGCAGTCTCTCCCATGCTTTGTCTAAGGCTCGTTTGGGATTGTTTACATGCACTGAACGTATGCGTCTCACCTGTTCGCTGGACTCTTTGCCTAACCATTTGGTCATGAGGTCCAATTCTTGGGTTGCTGTGAGATTAACTTCAGCCACTGCATTGGTGAATGAGGACTGCCATGCACGGAAGTTCTCTGGCCTATCGTCAAATTGGTACAGTCCTGACGTAACCAAATCTCGTCGTGCTAAATATTGTGCAAATGGATCTGGGAAAACGGATGTTCCAGCCGGAGGCATACCTTGGGGAGTATGGTACTGAGGTACGTTCATGAAGGGATTTTCCCCTTCTGCCTTAAACTTTGACTCAAGTCTGGTTGACTGAGGTAGGTTTGGTGCAGGTAGTTGAGTTTCGTTACCTTTTCCAGTCTTGGGCTTGTTGTTGATAGGTTGTGATCCTGTAATGTGTACAGTTGGTCGTGATGTCTTGAAGCTGTCTCGTGAACCCGCATTTACTGAGGGTTCGACAGGGGGAACCAGTAAGATTGGGGAGGGAGACTGATTCTGAAGCTGAATTTGAGATTCAACATAATCACTGGTGCGTCGCAGTCTGATCTCTTCTGATTCAGATTTTATATTTTCCATTACATCATGCATTTCTGCAGCATCTTCCCACACTTGTGCCTCTACCATAGCTGCATCTGCTTCTCGATGTAGTGTTAGCACTTCCAACTCTGTGTCTATCCTAGTGACTTCCAACTGATTTTGAGCATCTTTTGTTATCCTTTCTGCTTCTCTGGCAGCCTTTTCTAATTTCAGTTTAGCCTCTTGGCTAGCATATGATGCTCTCACCTTGGCAGCTTCTGCTTTAGCTCTAGCACGAGCCACGCTTGCCGCTGATGCCGATGTCTTGCTGCTCTTAGCACTAGATACAGATGACTTGTTGCTCGTTGCCATCTTGACCACTTCAAAACATCAAATGTTGCCTTTTCACTGTAGTGTTCTCGTGCAGTGTGTCAGAACTCTGACTAAACACCAAGTTAAACCATCGCCAATGAAGACAGAGTCGTAGTAAGGTCAACCATTTACTGTCACACCTCTTCATTAACATGCTGGTGAAAACTGTGAACAAACCATACAAAATATTCAGTATCCGTGTTTTTAACTAAATATGACATTGCACGACCATAAACATAGATTTACATCACTGTATGCACTTTAAGTAGAAGTTAAAATGTCTACTAGCATGTTTCTTAGCTTGTAAATAAATGTAAATAAACTAATTTTTAACCACTTATCAAATCTACTTTTTATCAAAACATTACTATTTATCTCTTTTTAACATTCTAAACATTAAATAAATGAACTTACGGCATTGCTTCTATGATGCTTTTTAGCGGACAGAGACAGATTAAATTCAGAGCATGCATAAGATGTCTGCCATGCTTTTCTGAGCAACCAGGGAGTGAACATAAACAGGAAATGAGCTATCAGGAAGTGACTTGACAGGATGTGAAGTCATCAGTAATCAAATATCAAAATAAGTCTTTCTTAAAGACAAGTTAAACTTAAGAGAAGATGTCAATACATTGTTTTAACTGAAACAAACACAAATAATCATTCAAAGGAGAAATTTGTAAGAAATAAAAGAATGCCTTAGAGGCAGCACACAAACAGTGATACAACACAATGTGATCATAAGACATGCTCAATATGTTCATGAAGTCATCAGTGGTAAATATTCTAAATGCAACATCTGTAGTGATTGCCGCAGCTCTTAACTGTATCTCATGAGCTTCATCAGAGAACAGAATTGCTCATGTCTGATCAGTTAAAGGATCTGACTTACGATTTTATATTGTTAACAAATGTCATGTGCAGTGTCACTGTTCAATTATTTCTAATCTATCTTATTTGTCTGTAGAGACCAAACTCTTCATGATGAAGGATGTCACTGGGTCATCATTTGGTAACAAGAAGAAAAATATAAAAAATCACCAAAATTATCATTAAGAGAAAGACCTCTTTCAAGTAATTGTAGTACAAGTCTTTGAACAACCATGTTGTCTGTAGGCCTACCTCCCTTCTTTCTTTCCTTCTCTCTCTCTCTCAGCACAATGTGATCAAAGTGATGGTGTTCATCAGACATTTACAGATTTCTCTGGTAGGATTCTCACCTGCTGAACTCACTTCAGGTCAACTTACAGACACTTTCCACCTTCATGTGTAGAGGAAACACTGGGAGAGAAGAAGCTGCTCATTCTCCCTCGTCAGTCCTGCTGTCTGTGAGCATTTGATCTGAGGACGTTGTCACATCCTCATAACTTCACAGTCCAAGTCTAAACAAACATCAGAGTGACGTGAAAATGTGTCTAACCAGTCAGTTTCAGAGAAATCATAACAGAACTTCATCAGATGATAGTTTTGTTATCTGTCCACTAGATGGTGCTAATTGACCAGCTAAAATGAAACTCACTCAAGTTAAAAACTTTCGGTAAAGCATGAATCAATTTATCTGTTATCACCCCAAAGTTATTTTTCTGGACTACAGCTAAAACTATAATGTTTTTAATTGTTTTGTTTGTTTTTTAATAATAATCCAGTTATTGCATAACTATTGTAGCAACTTCTATCCAAAACTAATCTGTTTTCAATTCCAAAATTTATCACAGAAACACCAAAGTTTTTCTATGTGATGATGTTTTGGGGTCATGTAAATTATAACAAATTCGATATTTATTATCGATGATATTTTCCATTATATTTTACTGAAACTCAAAATTACGAAACACTATATAAGACACATCACCTCCTTGTGTGACATAAAAAGTCTAACCAGTCACTGTTGAAGTAATCAAGCATCGAGTGTAGTTCTACTGTCTGTCCACTAGATGGTGCTAATGAACTACAGATCGGCTCAGCGCGGACAGACGTAATTGAGGAGCAGCAGGGATCACGTTAAATTATGATGAAACACAGTCTGAACTTTTTATGAAGTATGTTGAATGACTGTTAACAGTTTTAATGTAAAGATAAAGTCTGAATCTGTTAAATCTCTATGAACACAGTCTGAAGTTTGTGTGAAGTATTTTGGATGATTGATAACAGCTTTGAAGTAAAGATTAAGTCTTTTTCAAGCACTCCTGTTGGTGAGACTTCGTGTTTCAGTAGCGCTCAGCCCAAACAAAGTAAGTCTCCACACTCCTTTAGCACCTGCTTGTCTGCAACAATATTTCATAACTGTTCACATTGCACTATTGTATTGTAATTTACTATATCCATAAATCCCACATGAAATTAAAATAAGTGGCTTTCAAAACATACACAATACGTAACTACTCATAACGGGTTAACGTAAAATGGCCAAACATAAAAAACAAGGTCACAACAACCATAGACATATATTCGTAGACGCCGCATTGACTGCTGCTGCCTACATGGCGGCCATCTTGGTTCAGTAAAATTCAATAAAATGGCTCAATTGTCAACATATATTCACACGGGTTGTTTGTTACAAATGTCAGACAGATAGACTGACACGTTTTTAACAAATCAAACCGTTTGGAAATGGGTCGAGATTTCAGTGAATAATTCTACTTTGAAACTGTGGAGTAGCTCTTACCTCCATAAATATACCTGCACTACTGCCTCTGCTAGCCCTGTACCAAGATGGCGGCGCTTTAGACCTCTCCACAGTCAATGTGGTGTCTACGTATATAGGCTATGTCTATGGTCACAACAGTCAGGGCGTATATCTTATAGTACAGGTTCAAACAAAAGCAAACTGGCCGTAATCCTTACAATATCAAAACAAATGAGATGATATAACTTAAATCTAATGTAAACAATACGGTGAGAGCACATAACAAAAAATAAACACATAAAACCGTAAAACTTAATCTATCCCAATCTAACTGTTCCCTTAAAGTTTCCATTATGTTTTAAATTTAGAAATAATAAGGATAAAACACCACAAACTATGTATTATAATAAATATTAATTATTATTCCACTACCATATGTTATACACATTTTCCTACATTCAGCCAAAGAGACTTCTGTAAAACTGTTGTTGTAGCTCTCCTCTGCCTGCATATAAAGTAAACTATGACCTTTTTATATTGTGAATTATTAATCCATGGAGGTTTTATATGTTAAACTTTCATCAAGCCTCCACTAGCGGGCTCAAAATTGTCTTTAAGTCTCTGTTCCAGCTGGGGAAACTCTACTGCGCATGGGCAGTGGGCCGCACCCGTCCAAAAGTTAGATATTTTTTGGCACACGCTGAAGGGGAGGAGCGCATGTCAGTGAGCCTGTAACCAAATGTTAGAGCGCATCTACACTTCTGCTGAACTTCAACCTAACGGACTTTTCACGCACATTAACCCAGGACAGCACAGCAGCTTTCAGCAGGATGGAGGGACTGAGAGGAGTTTATCCGTCATCACTTCTTTAAATGCTTAACGGAGGAGGAAAACCAGAACCCGAACAGCCAAAACCAGCAACCCGAGGAGAAAAACCAGAACCCGAACAGCCAAACCAGCAACCTGGAATCCTCCACCCATACAAGGCTCAGTGTGCTGTACTGACAGATAACAGTGTTGGTGAGGCCAATTTAAAACGGTAATGTACTAAACTATTGTTACACTACATTTTAACTACTCTAAAAAAAATGTGTCAAACTGAAACTACATCAGGAGAAATGATCATAATCTGAGTCTGTAATGTTAAATTTGAATTAACACAGAGTACAGTAGGCCCAAAGTGTAGGTGTGTTTGTTTTAGGGACTGGGTAGGCCGGTCTGTGTGTTTTCTGCACAAAACTGCACTGATAAAGACTGATAAAGTAAGATATTATTAATACTCGGCCTGATGATCTGGCAACACTCAACTTCAACCTGTATGCTTTGCAGCTGTGGAGTCTGTATTTATAGTTTAAAAAGTTACAGAACTGAAAACTACTCCACTGGACAAAAAGCTAAGAACATTTAGTATAACATTTAATATCAGAGCTCAGGTGTTGTTAGATAATCAGTGATTGTTGCTCAGACAGGCTTCTACATTTAACAACTTCATTAGTAAATTCCTCTCAGAGGCAATTTACTTGGTTCCATGGTCCACTTCCTTGTTTCTCTCCCACATCCTTATATGGTGGTGTTTGGCAGCTGTGAAGTCATTGCATTTTTTTCTATCAGAAATAAACTAAAAATTAGGTCTAAAATATGTTTCATGTCTCCATAAATTGCTACATAACCCTGACATGCCAGATGTGAAAATTCAAAATCTCTGACAGTGATATGCTTAATCAGCATTGTGTGAACTTGTTTGGCAAGAGTTTAAATGAACATATGTTTATTTATACTGCAGATTTAACACATGTACACAGACACACACAAAAAGTTGTCATCAGTTATCATTTTTTACATATGGGGTTTTACATAAAACCGTAAAACTTAATCTATCCCAATCTAACTGTTCCCTTAAAGTTTCCATTATTTTTTTAAATTTAGAAATAATAAGGATAAAACACCACAAACTATGTATTATAATAAATATTAATTATTATTCCACTACCGCATTTTATACACATTTTCCTACATTGAGCCAAAGAGACTCCTGTTAACCCGTTGACAGCTCTCCTCCTCCTGCATAAAGTAAACTATGACCTTTTTATATTGTGAATTATTAATCCATGAAGGTTTTATATGTTAAACTTTCATCGAGCCTCCACTAGCGGGCTCAAAATTGTCTTTAATTGTCTGTTCCAGCTGGGGAAACTCTACTGCGCATGGGCAGTGGGCCGCACCCGTCAAAAGTTTGATATTTTTTGGCACACGCTGAAGGGGAGGAGCGCATGTCAGTGAGCCTGTAACCAAATGTTAGAGCGCATCTACACTTCTGCTGAACTTCAACCTAAAGGACTTTTCACGCACATTAACCCAGGACAGCACAGCAGCTTTCAGCAGGATGGAGGGACTGAGAGGAGTTTATCCGTCATCACTTCTTTAAATGCGTAACGGACGAGGAAAACCAGAACCCGAACAGCCAAACCAGCAACCCGGAATCCTCCACCCATACAAGGGTCAGTGTGCTGTACTGACAGATAACAGTGTTGGAGAGGCCAATTTAAAACGGTAATCTACTAAACTATTATTACACTACATTTTAACTACTCTAAAAAAAATGTGTCAAACTGAAACTACATCAGGAGAAATGATCATAATCTGAGTCTGTAATGTTAAATTATTACACGGAGGCACATTTGAATTAAGGCAGAGTACAGTAGGCCCAAAGTGTAGGTGTGTTTGTTTTAGGGACTGGGCAGGCCGGTCTGTGTGTTTTCTGCACAAAACTGCACTGATAAAGACTGATAAAGTAAGATATTATTAATACTCGGCCTGATGATCTGGCAACACTCAACTTCAACCTGTATGCTTTGCAGCTGTGGAGTCTGTATTTATAGTTTAAAAAGTTACAGAACTGAAAACTACTCCACTGGACAAAAAGCTAAGAACATTTAGTATAACATTTAATATCAGACCTCACGTGTTGTTAGATAATCAGTGATAGTTGCTCAGACAGGCTTCTACATTTAACAACTTCATTAATAAATTCCTCTCAGAGGCAAATCAAGACGTAAGCCTGCCTGCTTCTTGCCCCTGCCATAGCCTGGCCCTTGGTTCAATGGTCCACTTCCTTGTTTCTCTCCCACATCCTTATATGGTGGTGTTTGGCAGCTGTGAAGTCATTACCTTTTTTTCTATCATAAATAAACTAAAAATTAGGTCTAAAATATGTTTCATGTCTCCATAAATTGCTACATAACCATGACATGCCAGATGTGAAAATTCAAAATCTCTGACAGTGATACGCTTAATCAGCATTGTGTGAACTTGTTTGGTAAGAGTTTAAATGAACATATGTTTATTTATACTGCAGATTTAACACATGTACACAGACACACACAAAACGTTGTCATCAGTTATCATTTTTTAAACAGTGTCAGACTGTCTCTTATCAAAGTTACTTTCATGTAGAACCTGGATAAGTAAATAGCATTTAATATGTATTTGTACTTACGCTTTGGTGTCAGTCAGCAACAATAATCCCAGCAAAAAGACAGAAAGTGCCTGAGACCAGATGTGTCCAACTCAGACAATGTCAGTGGAGTGTGTCCAAATCAGGACACAGTTCCACTAATGACTAACTAGGTCCAATATTAACAAAAGAATCATTAAATTAATCTTCAACTAAATCCATTTCATTAACGGTTGTATTATGCTTTGTCAGGAAACATGGGCTATAATAATAATTATTATAACATCAACATTTAATATTATAATTAAATGCATAAGTGTTTGTTTGAGTAATCAAAAAAAATCTAATAATGTGTAATTGTTTATTAAATACAATGTTTTTGTCATACCTTTAGACCTTAGCAGGACAAAAGATGGAAAATCTTAAAGAGGTCCTCTTGGATTGTTTGAGGGATTTGGGATCTGAAGACTTTAAAGAATTCAAGTGGTACCTGTGGCAGCGGGGGCTCCTCGATGGCTTCAAAGCGATCCCAAAGTGTCAACTGGAGAATGCAGACAGAATGGACACTGTGGATCAGATGTTCAAGAGCTACTGTATTAACACTATTAAAGTCACCAGCGTGATTTTGAAGAAGATGAAGAAGAATGATGTAGTGAAACATTTGTCAAACGCCATCCCAGAACCTGCAGGTAAGTCATAGAAAGATTGAAAATGTGATGTCATGGATGGACTTGTTTTAGATTCTTCAGGGTGTTTCTCTTCTCATCCAAAAGTCGTAAGTTTTGACTGGTGGGAAGTCACAGATGCTCAGGCAAAGCACACATTTTTGCCTTGTGTTACTCGTACAAGTTTTACTGCTGGATCCTCAATTTTTTGTTGGATTGCTCCAAAACCAACAATTAAACCCATTATACTTTATGAGAGAAGTTTCTTACCCCCACAAACTTGAGGAATCACTGTGTAAAGTGGATGTGAATGTTGGACAGTCACATTCAAAACAATCCAGAAAATGTTCTGATGTTGGAAAGGTTTGAGATGATGAAGTTTAAATGGCAGCTAATTAGACTTCTTACATGTTTAATGTTATTAATTTATCTTTCCATAATACCATGAAACTCCAAATAAGGATATGAAACTCCATTGAGCTGAATAGATCCCACATGATAAGAAAATTATTTTATGATTCATATTTTCTATCACATCGTCTCATCTATGTCACTTGTTCATTCCTTCAGAGATTCTTGCTGAGTACCAGCGCAAAGTCAAGTCTAACCTGAAGGAGAAGTTCCAGTGTCTGTTTCAGGCAATTGCTAAAGCAGGAAACCCAACACCTCCGAATCAGATTGACATAGGGCTCTACATCACTGAGGGAGAGACTGCAGAGGTCAATGATGAAACAGAATCCAGGAAACCAGACAGACCAGAAACAACAATCAGACAAGAAGACATCTTTAAAGTCTTACCTGGAAGAGATAAACCAATCAGAACAGTGATGACAAAGGGAGTGGCTGGCATTGGGAAAACAGTCTTAACACAGAAGTTCACTCTGGACTGGGCTGAAGACAAAGCCAACCAGGACATACACTTCACATTTCCATTCACTTTCAGAGAACTGAATGGGCTGAAAGAGAAAAAGTACAGCTTGGTGGAACTTGTTCATCACTTCTTTGCTGAAAGTGAAGAAGCAGGAATTTGCAGGTTTGAAGAGTTCCAGGTTGTGTTCATCTTTGATGGTCTGGATGAGTGTCGACTTCCTCTGGACTTCCACAACACTGAGATCCTGACTGATGTTACAGAATCCACCTCAGTGGATGTGCTGCTGACAAACCTCATCAGGGGGAAACTGCTTCCCTCTGCTCGCCTCTGGATAACCACACAACCTGCAGCAGCCAATCAGATCCCTCCTTGCTATGTCGACATGGTGACAGAGGTCAGAGGGTTCACTGACCCACAGAAGGAGGAGTACTTCAGGAAGAGATTCAGAGATGAGGAGCAGGCCAGCACCATCATCTTCCACATAAAGACAGCACAAAGCCTCCACATCATGTGCCACATCCCAGTCTTCTGCTGGATCACTGCTACAGTTCTGGAGGATGTGTTGAAAAGCAGAGAGAGAAGAGAGCTGCCCAAGACCCTGACTGAGATGTACATCCACCTCCTGGTGCTTCAATCTAAAAGGAAGACTGTCAAGTATGATGGAGGAGCTGAGACAGATCCACACTGGAGTCCAGAGAACAGGAAGATGATTGAGTCTCTGGGAAAACTGGCTTTTGAGCAGCTGCAGAAAGGCAACCTGTTCTTCTATGAATCAGACCTGATTGAGTGTGACATCAGTAACCGAGCAGCCTCAGTGTACCCACAGATCTTTAAAGAGGAGAGAGGACTGTACCAGGACAAGGTGTTCTGCTTCGTCCATCTGAGTGTTCAGGAGTTTCTGGCTGCTCTTCATGTCCATCTGACATTCATCAAGTCTGGAGTCAATCTGCTGGAACAACAAACATCTAAAGTCTTTAAGGGAAAACCTGATTTAAAACATCTCCACCAGAGAGCTGTGGACGAGGCCTTAAAAAGACCAAATGGACACCTGGACTTGTTCCTCCGCTTCCTCCTGGGTCTTTCACTGCAGACCAATCAGACTCTTCTACGAGGCCTGCTGACACAGACAGGAAATAGCTCACAGACCAATCAGGAAACAGGCGATTACATCAAGAGGAAGATTGGTGAGAATCTGTCTGCAGAGGGAAGCATCAGTCTATTGCACTGTCTGTCTGAACTGAGTGGTCGGTCTCTTGTGAAGGAGATCCAACAGTACTTGACTTATACAAGTGCCCGCAGATGGAAACTGTCTCCTGCTCAGTGCTCAGCTCTGGTCTCCATCTTACTGTCATCAGAAAAAGATCTGGATGTGTTTGACTTGAAGGAATACTTTTATTCAGATAGGATTCTTCTGATGCTGCTGCCAGTGGTCAAAGCTTCAACAAAAGCTCTGTAAGTGGATGGATGACTAGACTAGTAGTTGCCCGCTATTTGATTATAAACAATATCAAGAAAAGTTTGTTTCATGGAAGAGAAATCGAACTTATAATGTTCATTACTAATCCTTCTTTAGGCTGAGTGGCTGCAAACTCTCAGTGGGAAGCTGTGCAGCTCTGTCCTCAGTTCTCAGCTCCCAGTCCTCTAGTCTGAGAGATCTGGACCTGAGTAACAACAACCTGCAGGATTCAGGAGTGAAGGAGCTTTCTGCTGGACTGGAGAGTCCACACTGTGCACTGGAAACCCTCAGGTCAGGGTTTAGAAGTTGGTTAAAATGTTTACAAATCAGTTACATAGCCAGTACACTTACACAGGTCCTTGTTGACCACATATGGACTCCTGGGTGGATTAGCCCTTCTTCAAGTGCTATCAGAAAGAAATCGGCTGTCAATACCGCTAAATTATTTTTTTATGTAAACATGATGACTCAGCTAGAGCAGAAGTAAAGAAAGTACAGGTGCCACTGTAGTGAAGTCACAAGGCTATGTGATGCTACCGTGGCTTGCCTTGTTACCATGGCAACCACATAAAATACAGTGAGGGAATACGAGAACTAATTTTACTGGTTTCAGAGTTCCTTGATATACATCTTTTCACCAGCAAAGACAAAACATGTTATGTCTGCATTAATTAAATTTCAGGCTTCAGGGTTTCGTTATTACAAATAAATGTTTACAAAAAACAAACTATAACAAATGTACTAGGTGTGCCTACCTAAGTGAAAAAGTTATATTTAAGATTTTTATTATTTTGCCACTAACAGTGAATCCTTTAAAACGAATTAAAAATGTCAACGTGCCCTGGATCAGCTACTTTTTAGATGAGCTTGTGTGTTTTTGTTAGCAATTTAGCACTTCATTAGAGCAACAAACACATGTGCACTGATGCCAAATATGAATCATTAATAAGAGTGTAGCTGAGCTTAATATTAAATATTGTGGTATTTGTGTAAAGATGGGTATATACTATTTATACAGGTCTGTTTCTTCACATTTAGTACTGTAAGCCACATGTTCTTGTACATTGCGTGTAATGCTGGTTCTGGTGGCATCTACATCTCACTTTTAATAACTACACACGAAATCATTTTTATGCTGTACAAATAATTGACTTCCTTTTGGCATACAACATTAATATAATGGCATACGGTGCAGGATCTGCACAGAGAAGTTAGAATAAATCAGAATTTAAAAAGGTCAAGAGAATCAAGTATTCATGATTTCCGTAAGTTTCATATATGAATGTCAGAGAGATGTACAAATGTGACAAATGTGACTGAATTAATTTATAAGGTGCTTTTTAAATATTTGATATGTTTAATTAATTAAAGTGATGTCATTCTTCAGGCTTACTGGCTGCAACCTATCAGAGGGAAGTTGTGAAGCTCTGTCCACAGTTCTCAGCTCCCAGTCCTTTAGCCTGAGAGAGCTGGACCTGAGTAATAACAACCTGCAGGATGGAAGAGTGGAAGTACTATCTACTGGACTAGAGAGTCAACATTCACTGAAAACTCTCAGGTGGGGATTCAGTAGATTGTAAAGTGTGACTGGCTTTGAATAGCCATTTTCCCTGAGTTATATTTAGTTTTATTTAAAATCACACACACAGTTTTTAAACATACGTATTAAAATAATTGTATTCTCTAAAATAGGTGTATAATCACATTACATTTTATAACTAGATATTTACTTTTCTTCCACAGGCTGAATGTCTGTAACCTTTCAGAGAGAAGCTGTGCAGCCCTGTCCTCAGTTCTCAGCTCCCAGTCCTCTAGTCTGAGAGATCTGGACCTGAGTAACAACAACCTGCAGGATTCAGGAGTGAAGCAGCTTTCTGCTGGACTGGAGAGTCCACACTGTAAACTGGAGACCCTCAGGTCAGGATTCTGATGTTGATATATGGTTCATGTTAGAAGAGGGTAAACATCTTTAAGATTTTTCTGCTACAATGATTTTTTGAGTTGTCTGTTTTCTTATTTCCAGTCTGTCAGGATGTCTGATCACAGTGGAAGGCTGTGCTTCTCTGGCCTCAGCTCTGAGCTCCAACCCCTCCCATCTACGAGAGCTGGACCTGCGCTACAATCATCCAGGAGACTCAGGAGAGAAGCTGCTGGCTGCCGGACTAGAGGATCCACACTGGAGACTGGACACTCTCAGGTAAAAACTCACAGAGGACACTCTTAAATACAGATGTTTTTTGGCCTATTCTTTTATATTGGCCGGTGCCCACATCATGTGACTAGTCTGTGAAATCATTTTATTCTTAGTGGAAAATAGATAATTGCATTTAAAAACATTTCTCGCATGAAGTGCATTTTATTTTTGTAATATTTGTTGAGTGAATCTATAAGATGTTTAGTTCTGTAGTTATTACAGTAGATTGCTGCAGACTTCCTGTTGCTATGGATGCTGCTATACCTTATGTTACTTGTGTGGTGGGTTAGGGTTAGCTGATCATGTAAAAGAGTGATCTATGAACACTGTAGTTGTTCATGTGTGAACACTGGACAAATTGATTGAAATGACAACATGCGGAGATCAATATTTAACCTAGTGATTTATCATGTGGGAGGACATATTTGTTCATCACATCTTCTTCTTCAGGTCTTTTCCTCTCAGACTTCAGTGAAAGAATCCAGCAGACAGTTGAGACAGATGAGTTTCAGCCTGTTTCTGTGTCACTCTGACAAACTGAGGAATACTGCTTCATGTTGAACAGCAGTTAGGACTCATATTGGATAGAAAATCATTCTGACTGTGTTTCTTCCTCCAGGGTGGACCATGGTGGAGAGCAGTGGTTAAAACCTGGTCTGAAGAAGTGTAAGTATGGATTGAATTTGATTCATGACAACTAAACAGCACACAGTCAGTTTCTCTTTAAATACAAAGTTGGTCTTTGTGGTATTTATTCATTAAAACATTACTGACAAAATGTGTCATCATGAAACTTTATAGAAATGAACAACAGATCAGAAGTTAAACAGAGAATAAATCCATCAGGTGTGTCAGATGATAAACCTTTTTGAAAATGCCAATTAGTAAAGGTTAGATTATACATCATTGCTGTAGTTTCTTCTTCTTCTCTTCATCAGATTTCTGTGAACTCACACTGGACACAAACACAGTAAACAGAAACCTCAAACTGTCTGACAACAACAGGAAGGTGACACGTGTGAAGGAGCGTCAGTCATATCCTGATCATCCAGACAGATTTGACTCCTGTCCTCAGCTGCTGTGTAGTAATGGTCTGACTGGTCGCTGTTACTGGGAGGTCGAGTGGAGAGGAGGGGTTAGTATATCAGTGAGTTACAGAGGAATCAGCAGGAAAGGAGACAGTTATGACTGTGTGTTTGGATGGAACGATCAGTCCTGGAGTCTGACCTGCTCTGATAATGATGGTGGTTACTCTGTCCGTCACAATAACAGGCAAACATACATCTCCTCCTCCTCCTCCTCCTCCTCCTCTTCCTCCTCTGTCTCTAACAGAGTAGCAGTGTATGTGGACTGTCCTGCTGGCACTCTGTCTTTCTACAGAGTCTCCTCTGACATACTGATCCACCTCCACACCTTCAACACCACATTCACTGAACCTCTGTATCCTGGGTTTAGGTTTGGGTCATCTGGTTCTTCATTGTCTCTGTGTCCTCTGTCTGAGTAAGAGTCTCTTCCTGTGGAGACAAACTGTCACACTGCTGACTGAAGACAGCTGCTGAAATCACTGTTCACTCTGTTCACCAGTGAACAATAGAAACAGGAAGTGACAGCAGCTTCCTGTGTTTAAATGTTGATGGTGGACGAGGTTTCACTCTGGTTTCATTTGGATCACTGACTGTGCTTTAATGTCAGAATATAGTTTCTATTAGAAGTAGTGAAATGATCTCCTCTGGACTGAATTGTTGTGTAAAATCTATTGACTCTGATATTCACTTCAGTAAAGTTTTCTTGGAGCAGCATCTAGCAGCTGTTAGATGTCATTAAGTTAAATAAAAGTTAAGAGACCAAAAACTGAGTCAGAGGGCACATTTCCAGAAAAGAAAATTGTTTCATCCTACTTGTACATTTATTTCCGTTTGGAAAATACTGTTAAAATATTAAAATGTGTTTAAAGAGGACTAATCCTGCTTATATGAACTATCTGTCTAAAAGCAGAAATCCTCACAATCGCAGATACAGAGCAGCAGATTGTATTTAAGCAGGTTTACAGTTGGAGACTCCAAACAGAAGTTTATAAGATTTTCTTGACTTTTCTGAACCCTCCTGATGTCTTTATGTTCTGTACATTCCCCTTACTCTCAAGGCCCAACATGTTCATCACACTTTAATACAGAAATCCATCCAGCACAAAGAAGCAACAATAATTTGGTGAAGAACTTCATATTTGTGTTTTCAGAGAGACATTTTTACATATTCACTGTACAATAGTCGACTTTTTATTTCACAGTAATTGTTGTATCAGATTATTATACTACTACTTAATAATAAAATATATCATGGCTTCTCTGTGAGGACTGCATTTGTTTTCTTCTGTCCATTACGTTCAACAAAAATAATGTCAGCAGCACACTTCTGATCATTGGATTTTACACATCAGTTTTCTGTTTTTGTGTGTGTTCCTCTGACATGGACAATATTATATTAAAGGTGTGTTACAAGGCTAATTGTTTCCCAGAAAGTCAGATGTCATGTACATAAAGAATAGACCAAAACAGCAAAATTACAACATGGAAAGCGAGATGAGTATATATTTTGTGAAACCTCTGAAGTTGAAGTATGAGATGTCAAACATGACAGAATTACAATGCATTTAGACATTTTACCTTCCTTTAACCTTATCTACTGATTACATGTCCTAAAATGTAATGTGTAATATATTCCCTTAGATTACTTAAGTAAAGTAATGTATTCTAAATACTTTTGGATTACTTTTAGCTTACTTCAAAATCATCTAGTTGAACTTGTTTATCTGGGACACTGATTTTAGTTAACACTTGCTTTAGAGAACGATCTTATTCCTGTGTTCAGAGAAAAAGTTATGCAAATACACAAAACACAAATGTGGTACTTTTGTCCTGCAACTGACACTATTTAAAGAAAAATTTCATCCAAGAGTCAATATTCTTCCATTTCTTTTACCTTCATTAATTTCCACAGCTCAGAAATTAGGGAAATTAAAAATTAAATTTTTATGAATAAAATATTATATCTTAAATATTGATGAATGAAGAAAAAATTGGGCTCCAGCAGTAGGCTTACGCCCTCTAGAAAGTAGTGCAGTTGGCTGAATCTGTCACAATAGCACAGTTCAACCACTAGATGGAGACAAAAACGTGTGTTTGCATCCCCCATGCTATGTAAATAAATGGAAACTGGCTTGGATCGACTCTAAATGATCCAGAGACATTGGAGTAGATGTTACTAGGAATATTTTGAGACCAGACACAACTTTTAACCAGAAAGCGAGAAAGCGAGAAACGTCTGGCACAAACATAGTGGAGACAGAGAGGTCACCAAGAAACATCCAGAGAGGAGAAAGTTAGAAGAACAAGTAGAACTTTGACCAGACAAGGACCGACGGAGACTCGGTAGAGGAGCGGAGAGTGAAGGCGGACGCTGATCTGCCAGGTGAGTAACATCGGCTCTGCTTCACATGAACTGTAGCTTCGCAGCTAACGTTAGCAGCGTGCTAACGTAACCTACAACATAGCTGCTGTGTATCTGAGGGGTATTGCACAAAAGTAGAATAAAGAAATCCAGGATAACTGAGCAAGCGCAGCTTGATCTAGTCTGACCGGCGCATCTTGGCTTATTCGGTTGCACGTTTGCTGAGCCAGGATGAAAAGGCGCGGCTATGTCAAGCCAGGTGTAGATAGTTGGGATAAGTGCGTGTTCACGGCATTCTCAAATAGACCCATGGCATCGATCACAGAATCACAAATTGGAAAATGGAAAGGTGTTGCGCGTCATTCTTTACGGCCGCTGAACAACAGCTCCTGATGGAATTTCATGATGAGGTTAAAGAAGTTATAAGAAAAAAAGGCAACACAAGCACAAAGCACTGTAGGAGCATATCAAAACAAATGAGATGATATAACTTAAATCTAATATGTAAACAATACTGTGAGAGCACATAACAAAAAATAAACACATAAAACCGTAAAACTTAATCTATCCCAATCTAACTGTTCCCTTAAAGTTTCCATTATTTTTTAAATTTAGAAATAATAAGGATAAAACACCACAAACTATGTATTATAATAAATATTAATTATTATTCCACTACCGCATTTTATACACATTTTCCTACATTGAGCCAAAGAGACTCCTGTTAACCCGTTGACAGCTCTCCTCCTCCTGCATAAAGTAAACTATGACCTTTTTATATTGTGAATTATTAATCCATGAAGGTTTTATATGTTAAACTTTCATCGAGCCTCCACTAGCGAGCTCAAAATTGTCTTTAACCCTTTAATGCCCGTTTGGTAGAGCACATTTTGAGACTTGATATCATGTTGAAAAAAAAACAAAAACAAACTTTCACCTGATTGAACCATCTCTACCATTTGGCTAGCAGATGTTATGCACAAAACAACCACTAGATGCCACTGTGTTGCTGTTCAGCATGGTTTTTCAATCGGCTTCCTAACAGGAAGTGAAAATTGGAAAATTCACTCCTCAGATCTTTGGTGATTTTGGTCAACTTTTCGGAGGCAAGCATATTATTTTTACATACTATAGTATCAGAAGACTTGCTTAACAGAATTATGAAAGTTGTTGCACAAAAAAAATCTAAGAAAGGGTCTAAATATTTTTTTGAAAAAACGTGTAACCAAATGGTTGAATTGGCCTTGTATAGTAAAATTTAGCTACATTATTGTTTCACAGTTTCAGAGATATTTTCAAAGAAAACATGGTAAATAATTGGTATATTAATGGTACTATGACTAATACTTGTAGTACTTCTTATTTCATGGATATGTGATTAGCTTTATGATTTTTTTCACAGTTTCAGAGCCATTTTGAAAGAAAATATGCTAAATAATCCTCTAGATTCATAGTATTACTACTACTACTAGTAGTACTCCTAATTTCAGCTCAGATATTTGCAAACTAACATAATTCTAACATTCTAGCATGTATTTCATTTCAATTTCCCTTCTATTTTATAATTGATAGATGGATGCTAAACTTTTTTATGGAACAAGGCCCCACAATCGTCTGGCTGTGATACCAGCAAATCCCCAAGAATACAATGTATGAATGTAGCATACCACAGAAAATAAAATGCATCTTACCCTAAAACATTATTTGTGCTGTTGCACCACCACACAGATGAGCAAGTTAGGCCAACACAGGAAATGGACAAGACATTGACATTTTGCATTACGTTTTTTTGTTTTTCCTAGATTTATCTATTATAATTTATTAATTTTTAACAATATATCTGGTTTTGTGTATTGTTCATTTTCCAACAAAGGTGTTAAGTATGTAAGCATAAGCAAAATTGAGTTTTATTTCAGTTTAAAACATCAAAATCTATGATTTTTGTAGAAAATGCACTTTTACCATAAGTGGCCGGCTCAACCATTTGGCAGATCTTTATAAAAATAAAACTGTGTGGTCAGTTCAAAAAAAAAAAATTGTTTGTAGTTATTTGTGTCACAATAAACCAAAAAATGCAAAAAAATAATTTTTCCATAGCTTTTGTCTTGGTCTGGCTTTTAAAGGGTTAAGTCTCTGTTCCAGCTGGGGAAACTCTACTGCGCATGGGCAGTGGGCCGCACCCGTCCAAAAGTTTGATATTTTTTGGCACACGCTGAAGGGGAGGAGCGCATGTCAGTGAGCCTGTAACCAAATGGTAGAGCGCATCTACACTTCTGCTGAACTTCAACCTAAAGGACTTTTCACGCACATTAACCCAGGACAGCACAGCAGCTTTCAGCAGGATGGAGGGACTGAGAGGAGTTTATCCGTCATCACTTCTTTAAATGCTTAACGGAGGAGGAAAACCAGTAGCCGAACAGCCAAGCCAGCAACCCGAGGAGAAAAACCAGAACCCGAACAGCCAAACCAGCAACCTGGAATCCTCCACCCATACAAGGCTCAGTGTGCTGTACTGACAGATAACAGTGTTGGACAGGCCAATTTAAAACGGTAATGTACTAAACTATTGTTACACTACATTTTAACTACTCTAAAAAATGTGTCAAACTGAAACTACATCAGGAGAAATGATCATAATCTGAGTCTGTAATGTTAAATTATTACACGGAGGCACATTTGAATTAACGCAGAGTAGGCTACAGTAGGCCCAAAGTGTAGGTCTGCTTGTTTTAGGGACTGGGCAGGCCGGTCTGTGTGTTTTCTGCACAAAACTGCACTGATAAAGACTGATAAAGTAAGATATTAATAATACTTGGCCTGGTGATCTGGCAACACTCAACTTCAACCTGTATGCTTTGCAGCTGTGGAGTCTGTATTTATAGTTTAAAAAGTTACAAAACTGAAAACTACTCCACTGGACAAAAAGCTAAGAACATTTAGTATAACATTTAACATCAGACCTCACGTGTTGTTAGATAATCAGTGATAGTTGCTCAGACATGCTTCTACATTTAACAACTTCATTAGTGTGGGTGAAAATTCCTCTGCCTGCTTCTTGCCCCTGCCATAGCCTGGCCCTTGGTTCCACGGTCCACTTCCTTGTTTCTCTCCCACATCCTTATATGGTGGATGTTTGGCAGCTGTGAAGTCATTACATTTTTTTCTATCAGAAATAAACTAAAAATTAGGTCTAAAATATGTTTCATGTCTCCATAAATTGCTACATAACCATGACATGCCCGATGTGAAAATTCAAAATCTCTGACAGTGATAGGCTTAATCAGCATTGTGTGAACTTGTTTGGCAAGAGTTTAAATGAACATATGTTTATTTATACTGCAGATTTAACACATGTACACAGACACACACAAAACGTTGCCATCAGTTATAATTTTTTACACTGTTTTAGACTGCCTCTGATAAAGTTACTTTCATGTAGAACCTGGACAAGTAAATTAAATCGAATTTAATATGTAGTTGTACTTACACTTTGGTGTCAGTCAGCAAGAATAATCCCAGCAAAAAGACCAGAAAGTGCCTCAGACCAGATGTGTCCAACTCAGACAATATCAGTGGAGTGTGTCCAAATCAGGACACAGTTCCACTAATGACTAACTAGGTCTAGGTCCAATATTAACAAAAGAAACATTAAATTAATCTTCAACTAAATCCATTTCATTAACAGTTGTATTATGCTTTGTCAGGAAACATGGGCTATAATAATTATTATTATAACATCAACATTTAATATTATAATTAAATGCATATGTGTTTGTGTGAGTAATCCAAAAAAAATCTAATCATGTGTAATTGTTTATTAAATACTATTTTTTTTGTCATACCTTTAGACCTTAGCAGGATAAAAGATGGAAAAACTTAAAGAGGTCCTCTTGGATTGTTTGAGGGATTTGGGATCTGAAGACTTTAAAGAATTCAAGTGGTACCTGTGGCAGCGGGGGCTCCTCGATGGCTTCAAAGCAATCCCAAAGTGTCAACTGGAGAATGCAGACAGAATGGACACTGTGGATCAGATGTCCAAGAGCTACTGTATTAACACTATTAAAGTCACCAGCGTGATTTTGAAGAAGATGAATAAGAATGATGTAGTGAAACATTTGTCAAACACCATCCCAGAACCTGCAGGTAAGTCATAGAAAGATTGAAAATGTGATGTCAACCTGCAATGGACTTGTTTTAGATTCTTCAGGGTGTTTCTCTTCTTATCCAAAAGATGTACGTTTTGACTGGTGGGAAGTCACAGATGCTCAGACAAAGCACACATTTTTGCCTTGTGTTACTTGTACAAGTTTTACTGCTGGATCCTCAATTTTCTGTTGGATTGCTCCAAAACCAACAATTAAACCCATTATACTTCATGAGAGAAGTTTCTTACCTCCACAAACTTGAGGAATCATTTTGTAAAGTGAATGTGAATGTTGGACAGTCACATTCAAAACAATCCAGAAAATGTTCTGATGTTGGAAAGGTTTGAGATGATGAAGTTTAAATGGCAGCTAATTAGACTTCTTACATGTTTAATGTTATTAATTTATCTTTCCATAATACCATGAAACTCCAAATAAGGTTATGAAACTCCATTGAGCTGAATAGATCCCACATGATAAGAAAATTATTTTATGATTCATATTTTCTCTCACATCGTCTCATCTATGTCACTTGTTTATTCCTTCAGAGATTCTGGCTGAGTACCAGCGCAAAGTCAAGTCTAACCTGAAGGAGAAGTTCCAGTGTCTGTTTCAGGCAATTGCTAAAGCAGGAAACCCAACACCTCCAAATCAGATTGACATAGGGCTCTACATCACAGAGGGAGGGACTGCAGAGGTCAATGATGAAACAGAATCCAGGAAACCAGACAGACCAGAAACAACAATCAGACATGAAGACATCTTTAAAGACTCACCTGGAAGAGATAAACCAATCAGAACAATGATGACAAAGGGAGTGGCTGGCATTGGGAAAACAGTCTTAACACAGAAGTTCACTCTGGACTGGGCTGAAGACAAAGCCAACCAGGACATACACTTCACATTTCCATTCACTTTCAGAGAACTGAATGGGCTGAAAGAGAAAAAGTACAGCTTGGTGGAACTTGTTCATCACTTCTTTACTGAAAGTGAAGAAGCAGGAATTTGCAGGTTTGAAGAGTTCCAGGTTGTGTTCATCTTTGACGGTCTGGATGAGTGTCGACTTCCTCTGGACTTCCACAACACTGAGATCCTGACTGATGTTACAGAGTCCACCTCAGTGGATGTGCTGCTGACAAACCTCATCAGGGGGAAACTGCTTCCCTCTGCTCGCCTCTGGATAACCACACAACCTGCAGCAGCCAATCAGATCCCTCCTTGCTATGTCGACATGGTGACAGAGGTCAGAGGGTTCACTGACCCACAGAAGGAGGAGTACTTCAGGAAGAGATTCAGAGATGAGGAGCAGGCCAACACCATCATCTCCCACATAAAGACATCACAAAGCCTCCACATCATGTGCCACATCCCAGTCTTCTGCTGGATCACTGCTACAGTTCTGGAGGATGTGTTGAAAAGAAGAGAGGAAGGAGAGCTGCCCAAGACCCTGACTGAGATGTACATCCACTTCCTGGTGGTTCAGTCCAAACTGAAGAACGTCAAGTATGATGGAGGAGCTGAGACAGATCCACACTGGAGTTCAGAGAGCAGGAAGATGATTGAGTCTCTGGGAAAACTGGCTTTTGAGCAGCTGCAGAAAGGCAACCTGATCTTCTATGAATCAGACCTGATTGAGTGTGACATCAGTAACAGAGCAGCCTCAGTGTACCCACAGATCTTTAAAGAGGAGAGAGGGCTGTACCAGGACAAGGTGTTCTGCTTTGTCCATCTGAGTGTTCAGGAGTTTCTGGCTGCTCTTCATGTCCATCTGACATTCATCAAGTCTGGAGTCAATCTGCTGGCAGAAAAACAAACAACATCCCTGTCGTCTAAAGCCTTCAAGGGAAAACCTGATTTAAAACATCTCCACCAGAGTGCTGTGGACGAGGCCTTAAAGAGTCCAAATGGACACCTGGACTTGTTCCTCCGCTTCCTCCTGGGTCTTTCACTGCAGACCAATCAGACTCTCCTGCGAGGCCTGCTGACACAGACAGGAAATAGCTCACAGACCAATCAGGAAACAGCCGAGTACATCAAGAAGAAGATTGGTGAGAATCTGTCTGCAGAGGGAAGCATCAGTCTATTGCACTGTCTGTCTGAACTGAGTGGTCGGTCTCTTGTGGAGGAGATCCAACAGTACCTGACTTATACAAGTGCCCGCAGATGGAAACTGTCTCCTGCTCAGTGGTCAGCTCTGGTCTCCATCTTACTGTCATCAGAAAAAGATCTGGATGTGTTTGACTTGAAGGAATACTGTAATTCAGATAAGACTCTTCCGATGCTACTGCCAGTGGTCAAAGCTTCAACAAAAGCTCTGTAAGTGGATGGATGACTAGATTAGTAGTTGCCCGCTATTTGATCATAAACAATATCAAGAAAAGTTTGTTTCATGGAAGAGAAATCTAACTTATTATGTTCATTACTAATCATCCTTTAGGCTGAGTGGCTGCGAACTCTCAAAGGGAAGCTGTGCAGCTCTGTCCTCAGTTCTCAGCTCCCAGTCCTCTAGTCTGAGAGATCTGGACCTGAGTAACAACGACCTGAAGGATTCAGGAGTGAAGCAGCTTTCTGCTGGACTGGAGAGTCCACACTGCACACTGGAAACTCTCAGGTCAGGGTTCAGAAGTTGGTAAAATGTTTATAAGTCAGTTACATAGCCAGTACACTTACGCAGGTCCTTGTTGACCACATATGGACTCCTGGGTGGATTAGCCCTTCTTCAAGTGCTATCAGTAATCTGTAATGAAGGCACAAGGCTATGTGATGCTACCGTGGCTTGCCTTGTTACCATGGCAACCACATAAAATACAGTGAGGGAAACAATATGTGAACTAATTTTACTGGTTTCAGAGTTCCTTTATCTCTTCACCAGCAAAGACAAAACATGTTCAGTCTGTATTAATTAAGTTTCAGGCTTCAGGGTTTCGTTATTACAAATAAATGTTTACAAAAAACAAACTATACCAAATGTACTAGGTGTGCCTACCTAAGTGAAAAAGTTATATTTAAGATTTTTATTATTTTGCCACTAACAGTGAATCCTCTAAAACGAATTAAAAATGTCAACGTGCCCTGGATCAGCTACTTTTTAGATGAGCTTGTGTATTTTTGTTAGCAATTTAGCACTTCATTAGAGCAACAAACACATGTGCACTGATGCCAAATATGAATCATTAATAAGGGTGTAGCTGAGCTTAATATTAAATATTGTGGTATTTGTGTAAGCCACATGTTCCTGTATAGAATTTAAAAAGGAATCAGAGAGTTGTACAAATGTGACAAATGTGACTGAATTAATTTATAAGGTGCTTTTTAAATATTTAATATGTTTAATTAATTAAAGTGATGTCATTCTTCAGGCTTACTGGCTGCAACCTCTCAGAGGGAAGTTGTGAAGCTCTGTCCACAGTTCTCAGCTCCCAGTCCTTTAGCCTGAGAAAGCTGGACCTGAGTAACAACAACCTGCAGGATGGAAGAGTGGAAGTACTATCTACTGGACTGGAGAGTCAACATACACTGAAAACTCTCAGGTGGGGATTCAGTAGATTGTAAAGTGTGACTGGTTTTGAATAGCCATTTTCCTTGAGTTATATTTAGTTTTATTTAAAATCATACACCCAGTTTTTAAATATACTTAAATAGTTGTATTTTCTAAAATAGGTGTATAATCACATTACATTTTATAACTAGATATTTACTTTTCTTCTACAGGCTGAGTGTCTGTAACCTTTCAGAGAGAAGCTGTGCAGCCCTGTCCTCAGTTCTCAGCTCCCAGTCCTCTAGTCTGAGAGATCTGGACCTGAGTAACAACAACCTGCAGGATTCAGGAGTGAAGCAGCTTTCTGCTGGACTGGAGAGTCCACACTGTAAACTGGAGACCCTCAGGTCAGGATTCTGATGTTGATATATGGTTCATGTTAGAAGAGGGAAAACATCTTTAAGATTTTTCTGCTACAATGATTTTTTGAGTTTTCTGTTTTCTTAATTCCAGTCTGTCAGGATGTCTGATCACAGAGGAAGGCTGTGCTTCTCTGGCCTCAGCTCTGAGCTCCAACCCCTCCCATCTGCGAGAGCTGGACCTGAGCTACAATCATCCAGGAGACTCAGGAGAGAAGTTGCTGGCTGCCGGACTAGAGGATCCACACTGGAGACTGGACACTCTCAGGTAAAGACTCACAGAGGACCCTCTTAAATACAGATGTTTTTTGGTCTATTCTTTTATATTGGCCGGTGCCCACATCATGTGACTAGTCTGTGAAATCATTTTATTCTTAGTGGAAAATAGATAATTGCATTTAAAAACATTTCTCGCATGAAGTGCATTTTATTTTTGTAAACTTTGTTGAGTGAATCTATAAGATGTTTAGTTCTGTAGTTATTACAGTAGATTGCTGCAGACTTCCTGTTGCTATGGATGCTGCTATACCTGAAACCACATAGTTGCATGTTGTTTGATTAATTGTCTTTGCATTGTGTAGTTATCTAAGCTGTTATGTTACTTGTGTGGTGGGTTAGGGTTAGCTGATCATGTAAAAGAGTGATCTATGAACACTGTAGTTGTTCATGCGTGAACACTGGACAAATTGATTGAAATGACAACATGCGGAGATCAATATTTAACCTAGTGATTTATCATGTGGGAGGACATATTTGTTCATCACATCTTCTTCTTCAGGTCTTGTCCTCTCAGACTTCAGTGAAAGAATCAAGCAAACAGCCTGTTTCTGTGTCACTCTGACAAACTGAGCAACACTGCTTCATGTTGAACAGCAGTTAGGACTCATGTTGGATAGAAAATCATTCTGACTGTGTTTCTTCCTCCAGGGTGGACCATGGTGGAGAGCAGTGGTTAAAACCTGATCTGGAGAAGTGTAAGTGTGGATTGAATTTGATTGATGACAACTAAACAGCACACAGTCAGTTTCTCTTTAAATACAAAGTTGGTCTTTGTGGTATTTATTCATTAAAACATTACTGACAAAATGTGTCATCATGAAACTTTATAGAAATGAATAACAGATCAGAGCTTAGAGCTGGAATGCGGGACTTTTGTCTCCCCCTCCTGGGCACTCAGCTGGCATGGAGCATGCTCTCATATGCACCCCGAATTAAGGGCACACAGAGGGGACTGGTAAAAATGGATATGTTTTGAAGGTCCACCAGGCCACTGGGATTTGTCCCAGTATGCCAGATGGCCAGTACACCACTGGCCACAACCTACTGTTGCAGGTGCAAAAACAGTTGAGCTGACTGTTATATAATCCCTGCGAAATTACTTGTTTCACCATCAGGATTTGATCCATTTGGTCCTGTAACTTTTGGAAAGTCTAGAAGAGCTGCATGATTAATGGTCAGTGTGGGAATGTCTGTCCCAACATGAGAGTTAAAACTCTGGCACACTGTGAAATACAGAGGCATTGAAATTGGAAATGATACACTTAATCAGCACTGTGTAAATTGTTTGGCAAAGTCTTGTATGTAATAAATCCATCAGGTGTGTCAGATGATGAACTGCTGCTGTGTTGTTTCTTCTTCTCTTCATCAGATTTCTGTGAACTCACACTGGACACAAACACAGTACACAGAAGACTCAAACTGTCTGACAACAACAGGAAGGTGACATGTGTGGAGGAGGATCAGTCATATCCTGATCATCCAGACAGATTTGACTTCTGGCCTCACCTGCTGTGTAAAGATGGTCTGACTGGTCGCTGTTACTGGGAGGTTGAGTCTAGAGGAAATGTTGACATAGTGGTGACTTACAGGGGAATCAACAGGACAAGCAACAATACCAACTGCCTGTTTGGAAGAAATGATCAGTCCTGGAATATGAGCTGTTTTTATAATTGTTACAATTTCTGGCACAAGAGCTCCTACTCCTCCTCCTCCTCTGTCTCTGACAGAGTAGCAGTGTATGTGGACTGTCCTGCTGGCACTCTGTCCTTCTACAGAGTCTCCTCTGACACACTGATCCACCTCTACACCTTCAACACCACATTCACTGAACCTCTGTTTGCTGGGTTTATGGTCTCTTCTGATTCCTCAGTGTCTGTGTGTCCTCTGTCTGACGGAGAGTCTCCTCCTGTGGAGACAAACAGTCACACTGCTGACTGAAGACAGCTGCTGAAATCACTGTTCACTCTGTTCACCAGTGAACAATAGAAACAGGAAGTGACAGCAGCTTCCTGTGTTTAAATGTTGATGGTGGACGAGGTTTCACTCTGGTTTCATTTGGATCACTGACTGTGCTTTAATGTCAGAATACAGTTTCTATTAGAAGTAGTGAAATGATCTCCTCTGGACTGAATTGATGTGTAAAAACTGTGTTGACTCTGATATTCACTTGAGTAAAGTTTTCTTGGAGCAGCATCTAGCAGCTGTTAGATGTCATTAAGTTAAATAAAAGTTAAGAGACCAAAAACTGAGTCAGAGGGCACATTTCCAGAAACGAAAATTGTTTAATCTTACTTGTACATTGATTTCCGTTTGAAAAATACTGTTAAAATATTAAAATGTGTTAAAGAGGTCTAATCCTGCTTGTATGAACTAACTGTTATACAAATTTAAAAGCAGAAATCCTCACAATCGCAGATACAGAGCAGCAGATTGTATTTAAGCAGGTTTACAGTTGGAGACTCCAAACAGAAGTTTATAAGATGTTCTTGACTTTTCTGAACCCTCCTGATGTCTTTATGTTCTGTACATTCCCCTTACTCTCAAGGCCCAACATGTTCATCAAACTTTAATACAGAAATCCATCCAGCACAAAGAAGCAACAATAATTTGGTGAAGAACTTCATATTTGAGAGACATTTTTACATATTCACTGTACAATAGTAGACTTTTTATTTCACAGTAATTGTTGTATCAGATTATTATACTACTACTTAATAATAAAATATATCATGGCTTCTCTGTGAGGACTGCATTTGTT
Organism: Scomber japonicus; assembly: GCF_027409825.1. NCBI lineage: Eukaryota > Metazoa > Chordata > Actinopteri > Scombriformes > Scombridae > Scomber > Scomber japonicus. The sequence goes on along the minus strand of NC_070594.1, from coordinate 3,306,475 downwards.
TTCTTCTGTCCATTACTTTCAACAAAAATAATGTCAGCAGCACACTTCTGATCATTGGATTTTACACATCAGTGTTCTGTTTTTGTGTGTGTTCCTCTGACATGGACAATGTTATTTATATTCAAGGTGTGTAACAAGGCTAATTGTTTCTCAGAAAGTCAGACGTCATGTACATAAAGAATAGACCAAAACAGCAAAATTACAACATGGAAAGCGAGATGAGTACATTATATTTTGTAAAACCTCTGAAGTTGAAGTATGAGATGTCAAACATGACAGAATTACAATGCATTTAGACATTTTACCTTCCTTTAACCTTATCTACTGATTACATGTCCTAAAATGTAATCTGTAATGTATTCCCTTAGATTACTTCAGTAAAGTAATGTATTCTAAATACTTTTGGATTACTTTTAGCTTACTTCAAAATCATCTAGTTGAACTTGTTTATCTGGGACACTGATTTTAGTTAACACTTGCTTTAGAGAACGATCTTATTCCTGTGTTCAGAGAAAAAGTTATGCAAATACACAAAACACAAATGTGGTACTTTTGTCCTGCAACTGACACTATTTAAAGAAAATGGCATCCAAGAGTCAATATTCTTCAATTTCTTTTACCTTTTAATTTCCACAGCTCAGAAATTAGGGAAATTAAAAATTAATTTTTTATTCTTAAATATTGATGAATGAAGAAAAAATTGGGCTCCAGCAGTAGGCTTAGGCTACGCCCTCTAGAAAGTAGTGCAGTTGGCTGAATCTGTCACAATAGCACAGTTCAACCACTAGATGGAGACAAAAACGTGTGTTTGCATTGAGGACAACGAGGCAGGATCTGCAATTCATCCCCCATGCCATGTAAATAAATGGAAACTGGCTTGAATCGACTCTAAATGATCCAGAGACATTGGAGTAGATGTTACTAGGAATATTATGAGACCACACACAACTTTTAACCAGAAAGCGAGAAACGTCTGGTACAAACATAGTGGAGACAGAGAGGTGACCAAGAAACATCCAGAGAGGAGAAAGTTAGAAGAACAAGTAGAACTTTGACCAGACAAGGACCGACGGCGACCCGGTAGAGGACCGGAGAGCGAAGGCAGACGCTGATCTGCCAGGTGAGTAACATCAGCTCTGCTTCTCCTGAACTGTAGCTTTGCAGCTAACGTTAGCAGCGTGCTAACGTGACCTACAACATAGCTGCTGTGTATCTGGTGTTTGTTCACTGCTTTCAAAGTGTTTACAGTCATGAAGACATATAAACACAGGTTTGCTTTCACAATAATCTCACATGAGATTGAGACGCGGTCTGGTGTTAGCCAGGCAGCACTACCATGACAATGCGAGTCCATGAACTTTTAAATACATAATGCCGGTAACATGTCTATATACAGCAGAATGACTTTAAATTGTACATGGTTTCACTCGGGTTGGAATTGAGGAAAGGACAATGAACAATGAATTCAGTTGTTATATGATCAGAGTTGAGTGCTCTGAAAATGACAATATAAAGAATACTAAATATACAAATTCTACATATAGTCTTCAAGACAGTTTGGTGAAAATACTACATTATGCTATCTACTATTTATTGTTAAAGTCTCAAGCTGTACTTCATTCCTCTACCGGCTGCAATGTGTTGTACACATGATATGAACCACTGCAGGGCCGTTCCAGAAATGACTACCCAATATATTAATTAGCACAGTGTGATCAATGGTGTCCAAGCAGCACCAGTAGTGTAGTGTCCAGACTCTGCAGCCATAAATAAGTCATTTGTAGTCCTGAGAAGAGCTACTTCTGTACTGTTTAGTTTGAAAAATCCAGACTGAAATTTTGCAAAGATGCTGTTGTTATTGAGGGCTTCCAGAAGTTGTTCTAAAACCAGCTTCTCAAGAATTTTGGAAATACAGGACAATTTAAAAAAGAATGGGTCAAGTTTGCAGTAGTTTAGTTTTAGTAATTCTGAATACTTGTCACATAGTACTCAATCAAGTTTAATTGAGTTTAAGTTTGTAATGTTTTCATTTTTATCCATGGCAGCTCGTCTGGTGACATATAAAATGAAGTATTTGATATTGTCGAACTTTGGGGAATGTCACATCCTGCCTGAACTTCTGTTTGTGTTTTAGACTACACGTGCCCGGCTATTTTCATAAACAGACATTTCATCCTCTCCGTTTACAAAAAAAACTGCGTGCACACCAGTGTGTTTTCAGAAAACTTTCCGTTTACACTAACCCGTGTACATATGCTGTCAAGAGCAGCTCAAGCCCACGTTAGCCAATCAGAATCCTGCATAGCAACAACAACAACATCACTTCATTCCTCCACATAATACAGCACTAATCCAAAGGGATTGCACCAGCATAAATGTGACTGTTACTCTGCATCCATGATCACATAGATTGTAAACATAGACTGTAGATTGTGAACAATGTCACATTTAACCCAGGAGCAGTTTCCCCAAATCTGCGTTTTTCTCTGTTTACATGCAAACGTGCAGAGTTTTCCAAAATCTCCACTCTGGCTGAAGTTTTTAAAAAGCATCGTTTTCAGGGGCGAATTCTCTTTTTGCATCTAAACGGAGGGTGCAAACGATGGTTAATGTCTCCGTTTTTAAAAATAACCGTGTACGTATAAACGGGGCCTTAGTTTTTAGTTTATTTTGAAATGTTTCTCCTTGTTTCTGTTATCTTTATTTCCTGTCATTTCTCGCCTTTGTTGATTTCCTCATGTGCTTCACCTGTGTCTTGTTTTACTCACCTGTGTCCTGTTCATAATCAGTCCTTGTGTATTTAAGTCTTTGTGTTGCTGTTGGATCCTCTGTTTTGTTCTGTGCGGTATACACTGCTTTGTTTGAGTCGTGTCTTAACCCCTAACCCAGAATGAAGTACTTTTTTCAGCCTACAGTCTCTGTATTTCGGTCCACCTGCTCTGTATTTTGTGATAGAGTGTGAATATATGGCTGCTTCCCAGAAGTAGTATGTACCAATACAGACTTAATACATATCAAACCGTCTTGAGAATCAGCATTTGGATCTGTTTGTTCATTTTATCCCAGCACTGATCACTGCAAACTGAGGTTCACATCTTGAATCCCAGCCTGTCTAGGCAACAGAAGCATTTAGGTTAAGATAGGTGAAAGAAAACTTTATTTTGGATACATTCATATAAGTCCATATCAATAAAATAAACAAAATTAAAATGATAGTACAACAACAAGACAGTCATAGCAGTATTGATTTAAGAAATACATTTGTACATGACATTTTTAAACAAAGTATGAAAGGTAGGGACATTGACACAAACCTATGACTTAAGCAAACTTCTGAATGCATCATTAAATGCTGAAGCTGCTTCATTTTTGCTTTGTGCTAATTGCACCATAGATGAGCTGTATAGAGTGGAGTACAATATGCTTTGCCAGCGTAATAGTTTGTACATATATTTAGCAACTCTGGAATTGCACATCGTCATTATTACAAAAATTATCCCTGATGTGACCCAAATATTTGACTCTACTCACCACATTGAGGACCTGATCTGCCATAAAGTAAGGTTCAGATCCTTGGATTTAATAATCATGACAACTCTTTTTAGGGTTGAATTTGATACTACAGACCATAATTTTAGTTAATGTCAATACTGTAGGCAGTACATCTCTTGCTTCAAGTCACTCTACTGTAATAAACCAAGGCTATGATCTTTCTCTAACGTTAACCAAGTCTAGCAACTTCTGCCTAAACAGAAAAATACAAAAATATGAAATAATGTAAAAAAGATGGATATTTGGTCATAAAATAAATGAAATACATTTTTCTGGTCAGTGACAATATTTTGAAACTACTCATGTGACTTAGCATTTCCTGATTATGTTGATAAAAGATGTAGACCAGACTGTGGCATTAAATCTCATTCAAAAGGTATTGTGCTTTAGCAATTTGTTTTATATTTAAATGCAATTTCTAGAAGACAGGGATACTTTAATCAGCAGCGCTTCTCTGTGGGGAGACTTTCCCTCCTACAGAGAACAGAGAGACACTGAGGGTTCCACTGACAGCATCAATGTGTCCACCCCATACCCAAGACCAAACCCAGCATACAGAGGTTGAGTGAATGTGGTGTTGAAGGTGTGGAGGTGGATCAGTGTGTCAGAGGAGACTCTGTAGAAGGACAGAGTGCCAGCAGGACAGTCCACATACACTGCTACTCTGTTAGAGACAGAGGAGGAGGAGGAGGAGATGGATGTTACGCTCTTATTGTGACGGACAGAGTAACCACCATTATCAGAGCAGAACAGACTCCAGGACTGATCGTTCCATCCAAACTTGCAGTCTTCTGCAGTACTCTTGTTGATATCTTTGTAACTCACTGCTATATCAACCTCTCCTCTCCACTCGACCTCCCAGTAACAGCGACCAGTCAGACCATTTCTACACAGCAGCTGAGGACAGGAGTCAAATCTGTCTGGATGATAAGAATATGACTGCTTCTTCTCTACCAATGTCACCTTCCTGTTGTTGTCAGACAGTTTGAGGTTTATGTTTGCTGTGTTTGTGTCCAGTGTGAGTTCACAGGCATCTGATGAAGAGAAGAAGAAGAAACTACAGCAATGATGTATAATCTAACCTTTACTAATTGGCATTTTCAAAAAGGTTTAAAAATTGCACAACAAAATGTTTTCAAATTATATTGCAGTATGTATTAATGGTTTAGAATGACCAATTTGGAGAGGTATCTCTTGCTGATATGATATGAATGAATAATATCATAAGGCCACACTTACACTTCCTCAGGCCAGGTTTTAACCACTTTTCTCCAGCAGGTTCCATCCTGGACAAAATTGATTAAAGCAGTAACATTTAATAACGTAAGTCATTTTAAATCCACCAGGGCATCCCTAAATGCAAATGCATGCTAATCTTTTGACTTTAAAGCACTCGCAGGTTATTTCGTAGTCTTTAGGTAATGGTGTTGTAACTAAAGTCACACCTGGAACACCAGAGCAGGCTCCTCTGTTTCCTCCATTAGCATTTGAATCAGCAATTTTAGCCATTTAGCATGAAAGCTAAAGCCACCTCTCTAGTTATTGTCTTAGAGACTACTACTACTACTACTACTACTACTACTACTACGAAACAGGAATTGCAAAATACATTATACACATGGCTAAGTTTTCTGGAATGTATCTAACAATCTATATGATTCCTTCTTTGTATACAGTTGTTATAAGTTCCTTTTTAATTTAACCATATTCATCATAATCATCTGTTTTATTAAAAGTTTGAACTTGGGTTGAAAAGTTCAAATTCAAGCTGTAATGACTTGATAAAATATAGGCAGCAGTCTGCGCATCAGACAATTTAAAGTAGTTTTCCTTGTGATCCAGCAGAGGGAGCTCTAAAACTTCACTAGCTTGACCTGTTATATGACCTATTGACCTATCAGTAAACTATGGTAATGTTAATGTGTGAACTTAAAGTGTTGTTTTTTTTAAATGGAGAACAATAGTGGGCAGAGTCGTCCTGAGTGGATACAACCCCAAAACATCTGATAAGCCCCGTGTGGGAATATTTTGGGTTCCACACCGTGGACGGCAAAGTTACACAGTTACAGTTATGGGCTCACCTGCTAGCTCACTCTACTGAGCCACTGGAGACAGACACACCACAGATGAGCATAGCAGCGGCAAATGCACAACCTTGTTTGACTGCATATTGTGTGGCACACTCAGCATGGCAGGGGAGGGGAGTGCACATTCAAATTAATTCCAATGATCTGCAGGTCACTGCTATTTCATTCAAACTTGACAAGTGAAGTGACAGTCCAACAATACACATGGATAAGTCTACCCCAAATCTTTACTGAGTCACCCACATTATACAACAGAGCCATTACCACCTAAAATACCTTCAATCTACTTGTGAAAGCATCCGTATTCAGAATGTAGATCTGCTGATAACTTTGCCAGGTAAAGGAACATGCCTCTAAGATTTGGTTGTGTAATGACTGAAGCTCTAATTAATGCACCACCTGTTCAGACCCCGTTATTAGCATTTATCTTCACCCTCTGGTAGCCGCTAAGATACCTTTCAGTTGTAAACTTTCCTATTAATTTTGCATGTTGCATAAAAACAATAGCTAATAGCTTGTTGTTGAAGGTTATATGGGATGGAAATATAAATACAGTAAATAGTCAATTATAAAAATGGCTTTTAGTCTTGTGATTCTTTTTCCATGTGTCAGTATGATCCTGTCACCTGTAATTGCTGTACATGTTCGACAGAATGTGGCCATATAAAAATTCTAGTATTTAAAAAATGTACCTAACATCACAGTACCTTACCGTGTTACTGCAAAATTAGTTCAAAATAATGCCTCCATCAAAATTGTCCTCCATGACCTAACTGAATTAGCAACTTCAGGAAAAGATTTTGTGGGAAATCTTTATATTAATTATTTATATGAATATTATTCAATCGTAAAAGGTTTTTTTGAATCATCTACAAAAAAAGAAAATATAATTTACAGAATGGGGCTGTATGTTGTAGGGACTCCATGGTCCTGCTTAACATCCGTGCGTAGTAGTAGTCCAGCAGATAGCAGCTTCTCTCCTGAGTCTCCTGGATGATTGTAGCTCAGGTCCAGCTCTCTCAGATGGGAGGGGTTGGAGCTCAGAGCTGAGGCCAGAGAAGCACAGCCTTCCTCTGTGATCAGACATCCTGACAGGCTGGAAATACAAAAAAGTTTGTGCTGCAACATTTTGGGTAATTACATTAACATGTTTAAAAGATAATCTCTTATTTCATATTTCTGACCTGAGAGTCTTCAGTGTGCAGTGTGGACTCTCCAGTCCAACAGAAAGCTGCTTCACTCCTGAATCCTGCAGGTTGTTGTTACTCAGGTCCAGATCTCTCAGACGAGAGGACTGGGAGCTGAGAACTGAGGACAGAGCTGCACAGCTTCTCTCTGAGAGGTTACAGCCAGTAAGCCTGAAGAAAAACTTTAGTTAAATATTAAACCCATTACATATTACAAAAGCACCTTTGTAAATTAATTCACCTTGGTCATGTCATTCTCCTGTATGTTTCTCTGGAATTCATACAGGCAAGGCAAGGCAAGGCAGTTTTATTTATATAGCGCATTTCATACACAATGGCAACTCAATGTGCTTTACATAAAACAGAAAAACATGTAATTTGAGAAACTTAAAACATACAATTAACCCACACCCCCCCATAATAAAAACAAAGTACAGAAAAATAGAAAGACATAAATAAAATGATTGCAGCATAAAATAATAAATAGCTTTAAAATCATTAAAAGGACATAGTGCAAATTAAAGATTAAAATGTAAAGTGCTTTAGAAGAGCTCAATCATACGCACAGGAGAAGAGAAATGTTTTTAACCTGGATTTAAAAGTGTTCACAGTTGGGGCTGATTTCAGTTCTGCTGGTAGTTTGTTCCAGTTGTGTGCAGCATAACAGCTAAAAGCTGCTTCACCATGTTTAGTTTGAACTCTGGGCTCAACTATCTGACTTGAGTCAGTAGATCTCAGAGCTCTGGACTCAACTATCTGACCTGAGTCAGTAGATCTCAGAGCTCTGGGCTCAACTATTTGACCTGAGTCAGTAGATCTCAGAGCTGTACTGGGTTTATATTCTACTAACATGTCATTCATGTATTCTGGACCTAAACCTTTCAGTGATTTGTAGACCAGTATCAGAACTTTAAAATCTATTCTATAGCTGACTGGGAGCCAGTGTAAAGACTATAGAAATGGAGTAATGTGCTCTGATCTCTTTGTTCTGGTTAAAACTCGAGCTGCCGCGTTCTGAATGAGCTGCAGCTGTTTAATGCTTTTTTGTGGGAGTCCTATCAGAAGACCGTTACAGTAGTCGAGTCTACTTGAGATGAAAGCATGAATCAGCTTCTCCTGGTCTGTTTGAGACATAAAACCCTTCACTCTGGATATGTTCTTAAGCTGATAGAAGCTGTTTTGGTGACTGATTTGATGTGACTACTGAAAGTCAGATCTGAGTCTATCAGCACGCCAAGGTTTCGGACTTGGTCCCTAGTTTTTAGAGAGAGTGACTCGAGATGTTTACTGACAGCAATCCTCTTCTCTTTATTGCCAAAAACAATGACCTCAGTTTTGTCCTGATTTAATTGAAGGAAATTTTGGTTCATCCAATTAGTTACTTGCTCTAAACAGTGACACAATGACTGTATTGGACTGTAGTCATCTGGGGGCAGTGCTAGGTATATCTGTGTGTCATCTGCATAACTGTGATAGTCTACATTAGAGTTCTGCAGAATTTGAGTTCTGCAGAACAGGAACTGAATGCAAGCTATATCAGTAGATTAGTAGTCTACTGACTGTAGTAGTTGATTGTTTGTTTGTTTGTTTGTTTGTTTGTTTGTTAGAGCAGAATGTGTAATCTAACCCTGAAGCTTGAACATTCATTAATATCATTAATACGGATTGAATATGTTTTGTCTTTGCTGGTGAATAGATGTATATATCAAGGAACCCCAATACCAGTAAAATTAGCTCTCATACTGTTTCCTTTTGTTTATGTGGTTGCCATGGTCACAAGGTAAGACACAGTGAATGAATTGATGACAGCAGAATCACATAGCTGTGTGCATTCAGCAGAGTGGCACCTGTCCTTTCTTTACTTCTGCTCCAGCTGAGTCATAATGTTTACATGAAAAATAATGGAGCTGTACTGACAGCTGCTCTTTTTCTGAAAACACTTGAAGCACATCCATGGCCCTTTAGCCCAAGAATGGCAAATCTATTCAGGAGTTTATATGTGATCAACAAGGACCTATACTATTGGACTGGCTATATAACTGATTTATACACATTTTACAAACTTCTAAATCCTCACCTGAGAGTTTCCAATGTACAGTGTGGACTAACCAGTCCATCGGAAAGCTGCTTCACTCCTGAATCCCGCAGGTTGTTGTCACTCATGTCCAGCTCTCTCAGATTAGAGGACTGGGAGCTGAGAACTGATGACAGAGTTTCACAGCTTCCCTCTGAGAGTTTACAGCCACTCAACCTGGAGAAGGATTAGTAATAAACATAATAAAGAACTTTAATTGATTTCCTTCATGAAACAAACCTTTCTTGATAATGTTTATAATCAAATAGTGAGCAACTACTAATCTAGCAATCCATCCACTTACAGAGCTTTGTTTGAAGCTTTGACCACTGGCAGCAACCTCAGAAGAGCCTCCTCTGAAGCAGAGTATTTCTTTAGGTCAAACACGTCCAGATCTTTTTCTGATGACAGTAAGATGAAGACCAGAGCTGACCACTGAGCAGGAGACAGTTTCTCTGTGGAGAGACTTCCTGATCTCAGGTACCGTTGGATTTCCTCCACTAGAGAACGATCATTCAGTTCATTCAGACAGTGGAACAGATTGATGCTTCTCTCTGCAGACACATTCTCACTGATCTTCTTCTTGATGTATTTGGTGCTTTTCTGATCGGTCTGTGAGTTACTTCCTGTCTGTGTCAGCAGACCTCGTAGGAGAGTCTGATTTTTCTGCAGTGAAAGACCCAGGAGGAAGCGGAGGAACAAGTCCAGGTGTCCATTTGGACTCTTTAAGGCCTTGTCAACAGAGGTCTGATGGAGATGTTTTAGTTTAGGTTTTTCTTTAAAGACTTTAGACAACCGGGATATTGTTTGTTCTTCTTCCAGCAGATTGACTCCAGACTTGATGAATGTCAGATGGACATGAAGAGCAGCCAGAAACTCCTGAACACTCAGATGGACGAAGCAGAACACTTTGTCCTGGTACAGCCCACTCTCCTCTTTAAAGATCTCTGTGAACACTCCTGAGCACACTGAGGCTGCTCCGATATCGATGCCACACTCTTTCAGGTCTGACTCATAGAAGATCAGGTTGCCTTTCTGCAGCTGCTCAAAAGCCAGTTTTCCCAGAGACTCAATCATCTTCCTGCTCTCTGAACTCCAGTGTGGATCTGTCCCAGCTTTTCCATCATACTTGACGTTCTTCAGTTTGGCCTGAAGCACCAGGAAGTGGATGTACATCTCAGTCAGGGTCTTGGGCAGCTCTCCTCTTTTCAACACAACCTCCAGAACTGTAGCAGTGATCCAGCAGAAGACTGGGATGTGGCACATGATGTGGAGGCTTCGTGATGTTTTGACGTGGGAGATGATGGTTCTGGCCTGCTCCTCATCTCTGACTCTCTTCCTGAAGTACTCCTCCTTCTGTGGGTCAGTGAACCCTCTGACCTCTGTCACCATGCCGACACAATCAGAAGGGATCTGATTGGCTGCTGCAGGTCGTGTGGTTATCCAGAGACGAGCAGAGGGAAGCAGTTTCCCCCTGATGAGGTTTGTCAGCAGCACATCCACTGAGGTGGACTCTGTAACATCAGTCAGGATCTCAGTTTTGTGGAAGTCCAGAGGAAGTCGACACTCATCCAGACCATCAAAGATGAACACAACCTGGAACTCTTCAAACCTGCAGATTCCTGCTTCTTTGGTTTCAGTAAAGAAGTGATGAACAAGTTCCACCAAGCTGTACTTTTTCTCTTTCAGCCCATTCAGTTCTCTGAAAGTGAATGGAAATGTGAAGTGTATGTCCTGGTTGGCTTTGTCTTCAGCCCAGTCCAGAGTGAACTTCTGTGTTAAGACTGTTTTCCCAATGCCAGCCACTCCCTTTGTCATCACTGTTCTGACTGGTTCATCTCTTCCAGGAGAGGCTTTAAAGAATTCTTCATGGCTGATTGTTGTTTCTGGTCTGTCTGGTTTCCTGGATGCTGTTTCAATCTGTCTGACCTCATGTTCCTCATTGACTTCTGCAGTTAATCCCTCTGTGATGTAGAGTGGTGTGTAGATCTGATTCAGAAGGGTTGGGTTTCCTGCTTTAGCGATCCCCTCAAACAGACACTGGAACTTCTTCTCCAGGTTAGACTTGAGTTTACGTTGACAGGAGAGAGCTGCACCTGTAATTCCTATATAAACAAAATACAAATAAAAATGTGTTGGTTCTTGTAAACCAGATTAATGGAAACATTCAAATTCAACCTTAGATATTTGGAAATCTGTTGAGGTTGTCAGTTGTAAACAATTTCTGACTGTTTTCAGCTCTGAAGAATTCATAGATCTGATGCAGATGTGTGCATCATATTAACAGCAGAGTTTGAAATATAAACCTCTCCCATGTTGCCTCCATTTCCTCTCCATCATGTTAAATCTGTTAAAATCCTCTTACTGCTCTGCAGACGCTCAGCCAGCTCCTCCTGCTTCATTCTCCTCAGGAAGTGCAGTGTGATCTTCAGAAATGCCTCTCTGCTGCTGCTCCTCTGCTTTTCCTCCTCAACGTCCAACACCTCCTCATCCTCAGTCTGACTCTCTAAGCAGTCTGGGTCATCTGGACTCAGAGTCTTCTGCATCTTCTTCAGCTCCTTCTGGATCTTCTTCAGCTCGTTCTTCACAAACCTGCTGATGTTTTCCTCCAACAGCTGGAACAGAATAGTATTCAATTTTAAATTGGCAGAAATCATTCTGTGAAAATTGTTGTCCAGTTCATGGTATGTTAAGAAGGGCTTAGTTAGAGGCAAGTGTTTCATCTTTTGTTCAAGAGGCTTTTCAGTTCTGACTGACAATCATCCCAGCATATGCTTGTACATTTACACACCATAAATATCGAGGTCAGGTCTGGTTGATGCTGCTTGGCAGACTGACGACTGGGAACCTTTGAGCTCTGCTTCTGAAGTCTGTGGAAAAGGGTTTTTTTTTTTTAATCACAAAAAATATTTTATTACAGTGTCTTGTACAGTTTCATGTGTTAAATGCCTATAAATGTTGTTTTATTATGATACCCAAGAGGAACACAACAAATACAACTCTGATTTTGGATATGATACTTTAATTGAATTGAACTGAATCAAGTATAAACATGTGGACATTACAGTCTATTCAACTATATTGAATCATTGTAAAAAAGTCAAAAGGTTGACTCTTCGACAGGCCACTCTGTAAGGATGCACAGCTTGATACAGAAGAATCATGTCTCTGCTGATGGATCCTCCTCCAAACACAGAGCAAAAGAGAAGTTGCAGTCACCAGTGGGCTCCAGCAGGGGGCGCTGTTGACCTACATTCAGGGACACCTCCCTCCAGTCATAACACGCATAATCTGAGGAATGTTTGTGTCTGTGTATCTTTCAAAGACTTCTTTTCAGGTATGAGTCTCTTCATATACCAGTTAATGTTTAGAAGTGTGCGTGGTGAATGTAAATGCATAAAATGTCCTCAGGACAGTATTGGTTTTATGGTAAGTTTGTGTATCATGAAGTAATTACATGATGACAATTAGGTCATGCTAATTGCACTTTAGTCTTTAGAGTTGTCCTGCTGGAAAACCATACAGCTGAAGCTGTAGTTTGCAGAATATCTTTGTCACTAAATTAAAGCATTGTTAATGTGTTGTGTGTCCTAAATTATGAGTTAGAAGATGTCATTGGTGCAGTTACAAGTGAGACGAGTTACAGTATATTTTTATGAATTGCTGTATTTGGTTATCTGAATATTTATTTCATATTTCACTCCTGGTATTAAAGGTGGACACATTTAGGTTGCTGTTTTGATGTACATTTTCTATTTTTCCATGTATTTTATATTTCAGAACTGTAAATATCTAAAAGGAGAACTGTACCTATTGAATATGTACTTGTTGTATGTGGTTATCATGATAATCCAGCCATTCCATTACTCATATGATCTGAGAAAACTATAAAGCTGTCATACAAATTGTCCATTTTTCAGGGTTTTATACATGATTTAGTTTGTAACGCTCGCCAGAGAGGTCAAGTGAACATCAGAACCTTCATAGTGTTTTACTGACACAAATGTTTTTCTTCGAACTTTATATAAAACTTATTTTTATTAACTTTAACAAGTAACAGTCTCATCAGAGTATTGTCACCTTATCATGTTGGAGGGGTTTGTGTGACCCTGGGAGCTGTGTTGTCGGGGGCAATAGCCTGTGTTAGGGTCTCCCAAGGTAAATTGGTAGATGAGGGGTCAGACTAATAATGATTTAATCAATCCCAAATGAAGCAACACAAGAGGGTGGTGGAAACCTGGAGCCTGAGCTCACCGGCGAGCGTCAGGCACGGCCTGAAGAAGCAGCATGGAGCCGCCGCCCTGTGGGGCCACCACCTGTAGGGATAAAGTTGGGGGTCGGGTGCAATGTTGATCGGGCATTGGGCAGAGGCGTGGGCCTTAGGCATGTGGAGCATAGCAGTGTTAGAGTTCTCTCCGTGGAATGAGACGAGGGTCGCCTCCCCCAACTTTGTGTTGCTGCGAGGATGACTGTGACTGTTGTCTGTTCATATGCACCGAACAACAGTTTAAAGTACCACACCTTCTTGGACTCTCTGAGCAGGGTCCTAGAAGGGGCGAGGCCTGCTGAGTCCATTGTTCTCTTGGGGGACTTCAACACCCACATAGCCGGGTGAACTCGGAACAACTGGCAGAGGCCCCTGTCTGTGAGATCTTCAACTCTGACCTGCAGAGGAACTCCTAAACCCAGCCAAAATGTCCTCTATGATGGAGGCAGAGCTGGATGATCTGGGAGAATCTCTCAATCAATCAATCTTTATTTGTGTAGTGCCAAATCACAACAAAGTAATCTCAAGGCTCTTTACACATAGAGCAGGTTCTAAACCGAACTCTTCAGGTTTAATTTTAGAGACCCAACATTCCCACATGAGCAAGCACTTGGCGACAGTGGCAAGAAAATCTTCACCCAAATCCCTGGCTGGAGGGGCTCTGGACATTGACATAGGACATTGTGGGGCTGTCATGGAGGTCAGGGACAGTACCCATGGACTAGCAGACCGGGATAGTGGTCCCCATTTTCAAAAAGGGGACCGGATGGTGTGTTCCAACTATTGGGGGAATCACAATAGTGAGCCTCCAGGAAAAGTCCAATTTGGAGACCTCAGAATTGCCTCGCTGGTGTTGTGGTTCTGTTGGCCTCAATACACCATGACGTGCAACGCACACTGGGCTCGGGATGAGCGCCAGCACCTCCAAATCAGAGTCCATGGTGCTCTGCCGGAAAAAGGTGGATTGTCCCCTCAGGTTTGGGAGGGACTTTCTGTCCCAAGTGGAGGAGTTTAAGTATATGGGGGTCTTCTTCGCAGTGAAGGTAAGAGGGAGCATGAGATTGACAGGCGGATCGGTGCAGCATCAGCAGTGATGACTGTACTGGTGAAGAAAGAGCTGAGCCTGAACGCAAAGCTCTCAATCAGTGAGTCTATGTCCCAATCCTCATCTATGGTCGCCAGCTTTGGGTAGTGACCGAAAGAATGAGATCGCGGATACAAGGGGCTGAAATGAGTTTGCATTTTTTCTAGTTTGTGTAGTGCTCTACATTAACACATGCAGTGTTGTCTCACCTTTGCATTTTAATCCTGATAGAACAAAGTATAAAAATGTGTTAAATAAACGTTTTTCTGGATAAAAACTGAATTCTTACCTTTGATCATCAGATTTCTGTTCAGGTTTGAAGTCAAAAGGTTGACCCTTTGACCGGTCACTCTTCATGGACACAGAACTGGATCCAGAAGAATCTGGATGGATCAACCTCCAAAAACAAGACATTATATAAATACAACATTTAGTGTTTCGTTCAAATAAAATTAAGCCCTTAAATATGATCTGTGGAATTTTTGACCTCTATAAGAACTATGGAGCAGTTTTTTTATGTGTAGCTCCCCATCTTTTGTTTTTGTTGTTCTAGTTTCTGATGAATGCTGGATAGTTTCTTATGTGCATAATATAGTTTGTAGGACACATCAAAGAGGTCAAGTGAACACCAGAAACTTCAGAGTGATCTACTGAAACACGTATTTCTTCTAACTTTATATGACACTTGTATTACTCATCTTCTTCTCTTCATTCCTTGGTGCAGTGTTGTCTAATGTGTGCATTTTGATTGTTGTGGAAATATTACACTGATAAATACAATTGTTCCAGACTTTATGGATTAATATTGCTGAAAATATGAAGAATAGCTTTGGGTTCAGACAAATTACTTTCTTCTTAGATTCACATTCGTACCTTTGATCATCAGATTTCTGTCCATCTTTGAAGTCAAAAGGTTGACCCTTTGACCGGTCACTCTTCATGGACACAGAACTGGATCCAGAAGAATCTGGATGGATCAACCTCCAAAGACAAATAAATATAAGACATATAAATACAACATTTAGTGTTTCGATCAAATAAAATCCTTAAATATGATCTGTGGAATTTTTGACCTCTATAAGAACTATGGAGCAGTTTGTTTATGTGTGGCTCCCCATTTTTGTTTTTGTTGTTCTAGTTTCTGATGAATGCTGGATAGTTTCTTATGTGCATAATATAGTTTGTAGGACACATCAAAGTGGTCAAGTGAACACCAGAATATTCTTAGATAAAAAAATGAAATCTTACCTTTGAGCATCAGATTTCTGTCCATGTTTGAAGTCAAAAGGTTGACCCTTCGACCGGTCACTCTTCATGGACACACAGCTGGGTTCAGGTCCAGGTTTAACTTTGGGTTTATGTTTAAGTCTATGTTTAGGCTCAGATTCAGGTCCATCAGAGTCTGGTCTGCGCTGCTTCTTTGTCCTTCAACACAACACACACAGAGCTTTGAGTGTGAATAATGACGGTGGAGTGATGTGAGTGGAGAACAGTGATGGACAGTTAGAGATCCTCATCTCACCTCTGAGCTTTGGTCTGGCTGTCATGTTCCCCACACAGAGAGCTTTTAGAGGGAGGGACTCCCTCCTCTCTGTCCTCACTCTGATCCATAGCAGAGAAACACCTTCACACAAACACAACAACATGCTCATTCATTACAACCAGCTGCACATCACACAATAGTTTCCTTTCAATAACGTGTTTCGCTTCAACATTATATTTTACTGAGATGACAGAATGTGTAATTCTCCATCAGCAGATTATGCTTTTTCCCTTTCAATCTAAGGAAGCAGTCACACCATCATAACAATGATTATCTCTGTAGCAATCTTTAGTGAGGTCTCCATCCAAATTGTTTCAAACTGTTTAGAAAACTGGTGGAATTATGATATTTCTGTTAGTTTCATGTATTGACTTGAAGAAGGTTACAGTCTCCTCATCACTCTTTTGTTTTTCTGCTGGGTGTGTTACTTGTTTTTATCTGGTTTTCTTGCTTTTTATTGTTTTAAAAGTAGAAATGGATTGGCACCTGTAATGTCATTATATGTTTAATGTAATGACAATAAGGCTTTCTATTCTATTCTATAAAGATCAGTCATTTTTTTCCCTTTCAGTCACACTTAAATTCAATCTCTCATTTATCTGAGAGGAGATTAGAAATCAATATGTATTATATTTAATGCTGACAACTGAATGTTATCTGATCTTTGTGTGTCATATTCATTAATCAGTAATGGATGGTCATGGTGTTGAAAAGTTCTATGGTTTTATTTTTTTATTTTTATGGTTGAATCAACTTAATGTTGAACCTTAAACCTTGATGCTGCACAGTAGATTATGTTAATCATCTACAGCAAAAACTCAATGTCAAAGAAAAAATATCTGTAAATGAAAATAAATGTTAAATTTATACTTTATACAATTCCAGAAACATCTTGTATTGCATTTATTTATGTCACTGATTCACTTTATTTGTTATGTGAAATTTATATCAGAAAGATGCTGGATGCTGTTTGTGTTCTGTTTGTGTTGCTTTAGCATTCAGACTAGTTAAATGTGCAAATGTATAAAATTACAAGATTATTTCTGCAGTATTTAAGATAGAAATCATCACATTGAATGTTTTTGCTGAACTTTGGTTGGTGATTGTGCCTACTGACCAGACGCGGGTTTATGACATGCAGATGTGTGCCAATGATCCAACTGCCACAAAACATCCAGTCAACTTATTTACAGATTTACCAGCTTCCAAGAAAATATTTTACAAAACAAACTTTAAACTATTATAATCCCAAACTAGTTTTATCTTAAACTAACACAAGTAAATAAATAATTACTTTTTAAAAAGTCCATCAATGTTCAACAAAGTAATGCATCACAGCAACTATTAAATGGTGGAAAACTATTAGGTACTTTACCTTTTGACGGTGGAAATAGTCTGCGAAAAGCCAACGAGTGAACATAAAATGAATCAGAAGCTTCAAACTGGAAAAGATATAACTCACAGCAGGATGTTTTCAAAACTCTGCGAATTCACATACAGCCCTGACTCTATGTATTCATCTTCAAAGCAAAACTTGAAGGCAATAAGAGAACTCTGAACCTTGGAAACAACAACCAGTCAAACATTAACAATAACCATCTAAGTATCATAAGACCTGCAACTCCGGCTCCTGGAGAAGTCAAGTCAAAGTTTATTTATATAGCACATTTAAAACAAGCTTAAAATACAAGATAAAATGAAAGAACAATTATGAGTAAAATGAACCGTAAAATCACAGAGGAGAAAACAGCAGAACTTCCCACAGTTGCTACCACTAGAACTGGTTTAACAGGCCTTTTCTGGTCCTCACAACTAGTGGCCAGCTGTGACGCAGAAGCATAGTAAGGTTTTCAAAAGGCTTACATGACAAAGTTGGGTGGATTAACTATGCCCCAGCATTGAAATCAGGTAGTTTTGATCTGAAACCTGGTGCAAAACTGGAAACAGACCACCAGGAAGAAGCTGTCAACAGGCGGCAGCGCACAGTGATAAGAAGGGAGGGAAAATAGTAAAATAGTGCCAGGTGATTGTGAGGTCTGACTTTTTTACGGACAGTTTTTTGAAGCAAAACGCTTTATCTTTGTGACTCCAGAAACTAGCCGGAACTACTTTCTTCAACACCAAAAGCGGGCCAGAACTCTGCTCACAGGACGCAGTGGGGGAAAAGCCACTGCTGTTCCACGACACTGATGGCGAGGATGTCGTACAACTTCATGTCAAAAAACCCGAATTATCCCTTTAATGCATGCCACACACTGACATAAAACACTGAGTTTGTTCCCCAGGAAATGTCTCTGGAATGAAGGAGTCAACTTCAAATGACAAAAAAACACAAATATTTTATTTATCATTATCCTGACATTAAAGCACAGTCAGTGATCCAAATGAAACCAGAGTGAAACCTCGTCCACCATCAACATTTAAACACAGGAAGCTGCTGTCACTTCCTGTTTCTACTGTTCACTGGTGAACAGAGTGAACAGTGATTTCAGCAGCTGTCTTCAGTCAGCAGTGTGACTGTTTGTCTCCACAGGAGGAGACTCTCACTCAGACAGAGGACACACAGACACTGAGGTACCAGGACGAAGACTGAACCCAAACCCAGCATACAGAGGTTCAGTGAATGTGGTGTTGAAGGTGTGGAGGTGGATCAGTGTGTCAGAGGAGACTCTGTAGAAGGACAGAGTGCCGGCAGGATAGTCCACATACACTGCTACTCTGTTAGAGACAGAGGAGGAGGAGGAGGAGGAGAAGATGTATGTTCCTCTGCTATTGTGACAAACAGAGTAACCACCATCAGAGCAGTTCAAACTCCAGGACTGACCATTTCTTCCAAACCTGCTGTCATCACTGTATTCTTTCCTGTTGATTCTTCTGTAACTCACTGATATATTAATTCCTCCTCTCCACTCAACCTCCCAGTAACAGCGACCAGTCAGACCATTTCTACACAGCAGCTGAGCCCAGTAGTCAAATCTGTCTGGATGATCAGGATATGACTGATCCTCCTCCACACATGTCACCTTCCTGTTGTTGTGAGACAGTTTGAGTTTTCCGTGTACTGTGTTTGTGTCCAGTGTGAGTTCACAGAAATCTGATGAAGAGAAGAAGAAACAACACAGCAGCAGTTTATCATCTGACACACCTGATGGATTTATTCTCTGTTTAACTTCTGATCTGTTGTTCATTTCTATAAAGTTTCATGATGACACATTTTGTCAGTAATGTTTTAATGAATAAATACCACAAAGACCAACTTTGTATTTAAAGAGAAACTGACTGTGTGCTGTTTAGTTGTCATGAATCAAATTCAATCCACACTTACACTTCTTCAGACCAGGTTTTAACCTGTGCTCTCCACCATGGTCCACCCTGGAGGAAGAAACACAGTCAGAATGATTTTCTATCCAACATGAGTCCTAACTGCTGTTCAACATGAAGCAGTGTTCCTCAGTTTGTCAGAGTGACACAGAAACAGGCTGAAATTCATCTCTCCATACCTGAGAGTGTTCAGTCTCCAGTGTGGATCCTCTAGTCCGGCAGCCAGCAGTTTCTCTCCTGAGTCTCCTGGATGATTGTAGCTCATGTCCAGCTCTCTCAGATGGGAGGGGTTGGAGCTCAGAGCTGAGGCCAGAGAAGCACAGCCTTCCTCTGTGATCAGACATCCTGACAGACTGGAATTCAGAAAATGTTGGTCATAGTTTTAAGTTACATTCACTGCATAAACAATATAGTTGTTAACCAAAAGATTCTGACCTGAGACTTTCCAGTGTGCAATGTAGACTCTCCAGTCCAACAGAAAGCTGCTTCACTCCTGAATCCTGCAGGTTGTTGTTACTCAGGTCCAGATCTCTCAGACTAGAGGACTGGGAGCTGAGAACTGAGGACAGAGCTGCACAGCTTCTCTCTAAGAGGTTACAGTCAGTAAGCCTGAAGAGGAAACATACACACGTTTTCCTTTAATAATTATATTCTATTAGATTATAGTTTCATATAGGAGCTGCATGTTGTAGCGACCACCCCAGCATTGCATCACTACTTTCCCACAGTCCACACCCGCAATCAACCAATCTGCCAATCAGCAATAACCGCCAACCTTGAAACCAAAGACTCTGACGTTTATACAGAGATGTCAAAAAATGCCAGTGAGACAGAACAAAAGGCCAAGTATAGGAGAGAGTGACGCCAGTGTACCCTTGGTTCTGATCCATGTCATGGTAACCGCGAGTGGGGAGAGAGTCTGTGACAACCGGAGCCAGTAGATTATCCTTCCCAAACAGAGATTTTCCCTGTAGCTGCCGGCCTCGGCGGAGTGGAGGCCGACAACGCCTAACTGACTGGACGATCCCGACTAACTGACCGTTTACGGTACCGTGAGTACCCGGTGTGAATGTTTTACATACCGCCACTGATCTGTCAGCACAGTAGCTGATATCTTGTATATTTTCTTGGATTTGTCGGTTGCCGGAGATCCGCTGGAAAACCCAGAACTGATTTTTGAGTTGGGTTTTGGGGGATATTGGATGTACACTGGATTGGACTGATTTTATGTTGGGTTTGTGGGATAACCAGAATGGACTTTTTACCGGTAGAGATTGAACTGTCGTGGAACGTTGAACTTTGGGGACGACTACACGCACACGCACACACGCACTCACACTCATATCTGTCACACTGGGGGATTGGGGGGGATTTTGTGAATATAAATACACTGGACACTGAATTGAACTGTCTGCTTGTCTGTTTTGCATTGCTGTGGATTTGGGTTTGAACTGACTTGACTCTGACAGCACACAGGACTAACCAAGGTCGAATCTGTTACAATATGTGTTGGCCCATGTTTGGGTTCATCAGTCAGCTGTAAGACAGATTTACATGTGTGGGATGATTACCTTACCTTCAGTGTTATGATTCCAGTCTATTTCACATTTGAATCAAAAGTGGAGTCTTGTTAAGGTGGCAGTTTAAAGAAGTCTTAAAGAATAAGCCATGATGACACCTTTATAATATATCAACATCAGAATCCTGACCTGAGACTTTCCAGAGTACAGTTTGGACTCTCCAGTCCAGCAGAAAGCTGCTTCACTCCTGAATCCTGCAGGTTGTTGTTACTCAGGTCCAGATCTCTCAGACTAGAGGACTGGGAGCTGAGAACTGAGGACAGAGCTGCACAGCTTCTCTCTGAGAGGTTACAGACACTCAACCTGAAGAGAAAATATAAAACAGCCTTCTTTATCATTAAAATATGATTAATACTTGTGTTTTATTTGGCTAATGCTTCTGTATGTGTATCTGTGAATGGTTGTGTTTGTCAGTCAGCTTTAACAAAGATGCACATATTTTAAACTACTGGTCTTTAAAGTAATGTAATTATGAGTGTGCTTATACACTGTTTAAATAGGGTTTTTTTAAGAGATGATGTAATTTCAAGGAAAATGGGTCTGTAAAACCAGTGTCACACTTTACAATCAGATTTATCCTAACCTGAGAGTTTCCAGTGTACAGTGTGGACTCTCCAGTCCAGCAGAAAGTTGCTTTACTCCTGAATCCTGCAGGTTGTTGTTACTCAGGTCCAGATCTCTCAGACTAGAGGACTGGGAGCTGAGAGCTGAGGACAGAGCTGCACAGCTTCTCTCCGAGAGGTTACAGCCGGTAAGCCTGAAGAGGAATTTTAGTTTAAGTCACATATCATAGACCTTTTTAAATAATTACATTTGCCATGTCTCTTTCTCTCTGGAATTCATATCATGCCAAAACTCACAGAGAGCTATATCAGTGGAAATCTTAACATCTGGTTGATTCACAATTCATATATGCAGGTCAAACACAATATGCATTAATCCTACTTGCAGAGTAGCTACTCACTTAAATTCTGCTATCTACCCTCTTTTTTTTGCAATTAAAAAAATGCAACAGAGAAGTGGCAACTACTTTCAGTGACTCGGAAGGCAAGTTGCCAACTCCAATTATATATCACTTATAAAATTGGCAGTTGCTGGATGCAGGGGTTTTGGGCTTGTTTCTAAGGTGTAGTTGCTTACTTGAGCAAGTAAATAAAGTTTGAGTTTGAGAGTCAAGCGGCGTTCTATGGGCTTGTTTCCATACACCTGGGTACTTTATCTCACAAGATCTGACAACACTGACCACCACTCAGAGTAGTGTTAACAGTAATTTAGAGCTGGTTGTCGGAGCTAACCAGGCACATGCAGCTTCTGTCAAATACTGGAAACGCAAACTGGAGGTTCAACAGTTATTATAAGCACACTGATGGCCCTGTGTAAAAGTTTCTGTGACAAACTCTCCAGTCTGTGTCTTTAAGGGTGTGTCAGTAGCTGTCGCCTTGCTGTTTATGTTGACATTTCCATCCTCAGCCCTGACTGTTTTGTTAAGCCCTCGCTAAAGCACAGGTACTTATCAATGCATTCCATATACTTACTGCTACACAAAGAATAAATACCTTGTTTATGTAAGCTATTGCCTCTCTACCATCTCTTATCAGGCTTGCTGACACTACCAGAAGCTTTATGTGAGAGGCACAAACTGAGGCTACAGCTAGCCTACTTATATCTATATTTAACAAAGCAATTGACATATGAAATAATCCTCAGTCTTCCATCACAATTACAGAGGGAGAGATAATTTGGCTGACCTGAATTTGCAAGCAGACATAAATAAGATAAATGTGAGCAGAATCTTTTTCCAACAATATGTATATCGTTGGAAAAATCATCTGTTTTAACCTGGCCACCATGCTAATGAGGTAAGCTGTGGTGGCAAGTTGAAGAAGTTGACCCAACATCAACTCAGACTACAGCGGCACATAACTTTACATTAATTAGAGGGGCTGTCAACCTCTCTTTCCTGCTGCTGCCATATTTGCCATGAAAACAATGGAGGAGGCAGCAACAACCACTCACCACACTGTCTGAAAGCATCATAGCATAAAAGATAAATTAGTTAACAAAAAATTCTAACCTGAGATTTTCCAGTCCACAGTGTGGACTCTCCAGTCCAGCAGAAAGCTGCTTCACTCCTGAATCCTGCAGGTTGTTGTTACTCAGGTCCAGATCTCTCAGACTAGAGGACTGGGAGCTGAGAACTGAGGACAGAGCTGCACAGCTTATATCTGAGAAGTTACAGTCGTTCAGTCTGAAGAAAAAATGCACACATAACAAAGTCAATGTTTGTGTTTGTCAGCCTCATCATACACATACTTATTTGAAACCTCTACTCTTAAATGTAATGTGACTATGAGCTTGTTTTGGTGTACTCTGTTTTGAAGTCAATACAGCTCAAGGCACATGTCTCTTTAAAACCAGTGTCGCACTGTATCCTAACCTGAGAGTTTCCAGTGTACAGTGTGGACTCTCCAGTCCAGCAGAAAGCTGCTTCACTCCTGAATCCTGCAGGTTGTTGTTACTCAGGTTCAGATCTCTCAGACTAGAGGACTGGGAGCTGAGAACTGAGGACAGAGCTGCACAGCTTCTCTCTGAGAGGTTACATTCAGTCAGCCTAAAGAGTGGATTAGAACAGTGTTTTACTTGTAATATATAAATGTTACATAAAATATTTGAAATGGATATATCCAGTTAGTTATCCACATACATAGCTGTATTTGAAGCTTTGACCACTGGTAGCAGCCTCAGAAGAGCCTCCTCTGAAGCAGAGTATTTCTTCAGGTCAAACACATCCAGATCTTCTTCTGATGACAGTAAGATGAAGCCCAGAGCTGACCACTGAGTAGGAGACAGTTTATCTGTGGAGAGACTTCCTGATCTCAGGTACCATTGGATCTCCTCCACTAGAGAACGATCATTCAGTTCATTCAGACAGTGGAACAGATTGATGCTTCTCTCTGCAGACAGATTCTCACTGATCTTCTTCTTGATGTACTCAACTATCACCTGATTTGTGTGGAAGCTTCTTCCTGTCTTTTTCAGCAGACCTTTTAGGTATGTCTGGTTGGTCTTCATTGAAAGACCCAGGAGGAAGCGGAGGAACAAGTCCAGGTGTCCATTTGGACTCTTTAAGGCCTCGTCCACAGCACTCTGGTAGAGATGTTTTAGATTATTTTTCTCTTTAAAGACTTTAGACAACCAGGATGTTGTTTGTTCTCCTTCCAGCAGATTGACTCCAGACTTAATGAATGTCAGATGGACATGAAGAGCAGCCAGAAACTCCTGAACACTCAGATGGACGAAGCAGAACACCTTGTCCTGGTACAGCCCTTTCTCCTCTATAAAGACCTGTGTGAACACTCCTGAGCACACTGAGGCTGCTCTGATATCGATGCCACATTCTGTCAGGTCTGATTCATAGAAGATCAGGTTGCCTTTCTGCAGCTGCTCAAAAGCCAGTTTTCCCAGAGACTCAATCATCCTCCTGCTCTCTGGACTCCAGTGTGGATCTGTCTCAGCTCCTCCATCATACTTGACCACCTTCAGTTTGGACTGAACCACCAGGAAGTGGATGTACATCTCAGTCAGGGTCTTGGGCAGCTCTCTTCCCACTCTGCTTTTCAACACATGCTCCAGAACTGTAGCAGTGATCCAGCAGAAGACTGGGATGTGGCACATGATGTGGAGGCTTCGTGATGTCTTGATGTGGGAGATGATGGTGCTGGCCTGCTCCTCATCTCTGACTCTCTTCCTGAAGTACTCCTCCTTCTGTGGGTCAGTGAACCCTCTGACCTCTGTCACCATGCCGACACATTCAGGAGGGATCTGATTGGCTGCTGCAGGTCGTGTGGTTATCCAGAGGCGAGCAGAGGGAAGCAGTTTCCCCCTGATGAGGTTTGTCAGCAGCACATCCACTGAGGTGGACTTTGTAACATCAGTCAGGATCTCAGTGTTGTGGAAGTCCAGAGGAAGTCGACACTCATCCAGACCGTCAAAGATGAACACAACCTGGAACTCTTCAAACCTGCAGATTCCTGCTTCTTTGGTTTCAGTAAAGAAGTGATGAACAAGTTCCACCAAGCTGTACCTTTTCTCCTTCAGCCCATTCAGCTCTCTGAAAGTGAATGGAAATGTGAAGTGTATGTCCTGGTTGGCTTTGTCTTCAGCCCAGTCCAGAGTGAACTTCTGTGTTAAGACTGTTTTCCCAATGCCAGCCACTCCCTTTGTCATCACTGTTCTGGTTGGTTCATCTCTTCCAGGTGAGGCTTTAAAGATGTCTTCATGTCTGATTGTTGTTTCTGGTCTGTTTGGTTTCCTGGATGCTGTTTCAATCTGTCTGACCTCATGTTCATCATTGACCTCTGCGGTCTTTTCCTCTGTGATGTAGAGCGGTGTGTAGATCTGATTCAGAAGGGTTGGGTTTCCTGCTTTAGCGATCCCCTCAAACAGACACTGGAACTTTTCCTTCAGGTTAGACTTCAGTTTAAGTTGGCACTGTGTACAAAATGTCTCTGAAAAACCCCAAAACAAATGAAAATGTTACCAAATGCAATAGAGATAATATCTCAATTTGGCCTGTAGACATTTATAATTTCATTTAAATGAGGCCTGTTGATCATAATGTCCAACAAATATGTGTAAAAGATGTGATAGTATGTTGGAATTAAGTTGGCTAAAAAGGTCACAGAATTGGGTGATAATTATGTTTCATAAACAAGTCAAGCCAAACTGGGTCCATTTTGACCCAGGAGGACAAACATTGCACGGTTGACGGGAAGACAGCAAGAGGTTAATGCCTCAACTAAGAAGAAGGTCTGGTACAAATAAGTTACTCATATTGCCTCCATTTCCTCTCCATCATGTTAAATCTGTTAAATTCCTCTTACTGCTCTGCAGACGCTCAGCCAGCTCCTCCTGTTTCATTCTCCTCAGGAAGTGCAGTGTGATCTTCAGAAATGCCTCTCTGCTGCTCCTCCTCTGCTCTTCCTCCTCACCATCCAACGCCTCCTCATCCTCACTCTGACTCTCTAAGCATTCTGGGGCATCTGGACTCAGAGCCTTCTGCATCTTCTTCAGCTCATTCTTCACAAACCTGCTGATGTTCTCCTCCAGCAGCTGGAACACAATCAAATGTAAATGTAACTGGTAGAAGTCAACATCAGATGATCAGTGACAGACTGAAAAGCTGCTGGTCTACAGAGTGCAGCATGGAGACTGTTAGGAACAGAATGGTAGTTTAGTATTTAGTCTGTGGCTGTTGTAGTTAGCAGTAGTAGCTGTTCTTTACATTTACACACCATAAATATGGAGTCCAGCTGTGTTTGATGCTGCTGGACAGACTGACCACTGACAGCCTCTGAGCTCTGCTGATGAACTCTGTGAAGAAAAGATGAAGTCTCAGAATAAATAATGACACTCAGTGTTAAAGGTGTTGTGGTCTATCACAGTGGATCCAGGTAAAACACTCGGCTGTTCTGTCTGACCTCTGATCATTTGTCTCTGTAAAGACTTTGTACCTCTGTTTAAAAACTGTTACACACATAAAGTTTGTGTTTTTGTGTGTGAGTGTATGTGTTTGCATTCATGAGGATATCAAAAGCTGTTTTAGTCAGTCAAACTTCTTCTTTTGAGAGTTGGATAATAACAGACATTTTACAGTCTGACCTCTGATCAGCAGACTGATGTTCGTCTTTGAAGTGAATCAGTTTAGTCATAGACCAGTCACTCTTCATGGACACACAGCTGGGTTCAGGAGAATCTGGTCTCTGCTGATGGATCCTGATGGAAACAAAACACTGTAGGTTTCAGTAAAGATCTTCAGTGCTGACCACTGTTGAACCTAATTGGCCAATTCATTGATCAGTCATTCTTGAAGGACACATACTTGGGTTCAGGTCCAGGTCCAGATTCTGGTTCAGATCCAGCAGAGTCTGGTCTATGCTGCTTCTCTGTCCTTCAACACAACACACACAGAGCTTTGAGTGTGAATAATGATGGTGGAGTGATGTGAGTGGAGAACATAGCTGAGACACACCTTCACACAAACAACAACATGCTCATTCATTACAACCGAAATTTGGTGCAGACATGTATCATGGAAAGACACACAAAAAAGGCCTCTGGACCCATACCCTAAATCCAACAGGAAGTTGGCCGTTTTGATTCAAATTTTCAATTTAGTCGTTTGCTGCCATTTCCACACCTCTTACTTTAACAAACTCCTCCAAGAGATCTTATACGACAGACTTCAAATTCAATGAGAATCATCTTAAGACCTTTAACACGTGTTGCAGTGAATTTCACTTTTTCGGAGCAGGGCGGGGAGGGGGAGCGATGGCCCGGTCAACACTGCTTGCAGCTTTAATTATTATTATTATTTATTCAAATAAGCATGGTATTAACAATATCAAACAAAGTATAACATGAGTTTTGCTCCACATATAACATCATACCGACTTACTGAGGAGAATATTGTGCTTTAAAAACAAGAGGAGGCTCCATGGACTGGTCACTCATTACAGACATGCAACCATAGTACAGTAACATGATGTTGACTTACTGTAATTTAAAAAGAAGAGGCAGCTCAATGGACGTGTGACTCTTAACGGACACACAGCTGGGTTCAGGTCCAGGTTCAGGTCCATCAGAGTCTGGTCTGCGCTGCTTCTTTGTCCTTCAACACAACACACACAGAGCTTTGAGTGTGAATAATGATGGTGGAGTGATGTGAGTGGAGAACAGTGATGGACAGTTAGAGATCCTCATCTCACCTCTGAGCTTTGGTCTGGCTGTCATGTTCCCCACACAGAGAGCTTTTAGAGGGAGGGACTCCCTCCTCTCTGTCCTCACTCTGATCCATAGCAGAGAAACACCTTCACACAAACACAACAACATGCTCATTCATTACAACCAGCTGCACATCACAGAGCATTACCATTTTTGATGTTGATCATTTGTCAGTGTATTAATTAACCACGAATGAACAACTCAACAGCTGTGTTTTTTGTTTCATCCTGAATTCCAAAATGGGAATTTTGAGGGAGAATTTATGACACACAACAAAGACATAAAATACCAAACTGAAACAAAGTGTATGCAAATAACAAGCTTAGCATACTATGTAATTGATAGACAGAAATCAGAAATTCAAGTAGACTAATTTGTCTCATCAAATAAGCTCAAAGCCTAATTTTAACATTTGAGAGACAGGAAGATCGTAAGACTGTGTTGTGATATGCTGAGTTCTCCACAGTCTGTATTTGATAGAGATTTGACAGAGTTGTAAATATTGGAAGATGCAAAATTACTTGTCCATTATTACGTTGTTTGCGGGGGGGGGGGGGGGGGCAAGTGGATGCTACAGGTATCAAATCAGGCTGATATACACACTTGTTAATAAAAATACATGTGAAATACAAAGTCTATAAATATATACTATATATCGAAAGAACACTGAAATCATGAAAGTATAAGAACATCAGTGAGAGTACTTTCACACTTTCAGAAGTGTATTTGAGCGGGTTTAACTTGGAGGTATTTTACTAGAGGCAATGTTCAAAAACAGGTTCACAGTGTGTTCCCGTAAAAGCATGTTACATCACACACCTACTTGGCAGGGCTTTGGGGAATAAGGTATGATCGAAGGTATTAGTTATTTCACTTTTCATTGTTATTTCGTTATTATCTCTTATAGGTTTTAAGATAAGCCCAGAGTGGGTGTCTACCTCACCAGCACATGTTTTATTTTTATATTTATATTTCTCTGACTTTTATTTTGTGCAAATAAACCAATAAAAACTAAACCCATAAAGGTATCTTCATTACAATGATAATAGACTGTTTTGAAATGATTTGAGGCTGCCACACCCAATCAATAGGCCACGCATGGCTCAGTCCAGCTCTACAGTTGATGTACAAAAATAATAAAACAGACGATTTTTCCATCTCATATATTCCATATGGAGAGGATTCTGAAGCTGCATTATTGAAACAGTGTACTGATTTTAGGTTAGATGGCTGTTTTTTTAACATGTGGAGTTTTATAAGTGAATTGATAAAGTTCACCCAACCAGTTTGACATTTCTGACATTCCCTGCATTGTGTCATAATGAGCCGAGCTACAAAAACAATCAAACTAACAATAACTAATAACAAGTCATCCACAGAGCCTCAATCATTCACCATCAAGAAATATTTTAGGATTCTCACCTGCTGAACTCACTTCAGGTCAACGTACAGACACTTCCCACCTTCATGTGTAGAGGAAACACTGGGAGAGAAGAAGCTGCTCATTCTCCCTCGTCAGTCCTGCTGTCTGTGAGCATTTAATCTGAGTTCGCTGTCACATCCTCATAACTTCACAGTCCAAAGTTGAAAAAAACATCAGTTTGACATGAAAACCAGTCTAACCAGTCAGAGTCATCGAAATCACCCATCAGTTGTTGTAGTTCTGCTATCTGTCCACTAGATGGTGCTAATTGATTGTCTAAGTGTAATTCAGTGCCTGATCTCTCCTTCACTCTGAGCCTATTGACGCCTGACACTAAAGAGTTAATAAAATGATTCAAGAACTGATAAACATGTATAAATTATTCCAGATTACTTTCAGATTTCTGCTACCTATTAAATCTGTGCTTCTCAACAACCTCCACCTCTTGCATTGATGATGTATTTCCTGTTACGTCCTGGCCGGAGACACACTAATGGTTAATACTATAAATAATATATGTGGTCTGATGTAGTTTGAATAGTTCTGTCATTAATATTGTCTTTCTCTCAGAGTTCATTTCCTCTCTGTAGAAATCTGTGATTGTTTATTCTGGACCTATATTATAGTAGTAGACCACTCTACTATGTATTAATATTTCTTGTTGTACTTTACGTTATCCAGTGAAACGAGTAGTTTAGCAGGTTTGAACATTTCTCTTTAGGAGCTGAGCCTCTAATCTTATCTAATCTTATCCGGAAATGAAAATGGCCAAAACAAAAGAGCTTCTAGTATAAATGAAGGGAGAGTTACTAATGTTAGTCCTGTTGGTCTTAACAACATGGATCATTTCAAGTATTTAGGTACAATCATCGATCCTTCTTGAGTTTCAATGAGCAGCATTATTAAGAGAGCAAATCTGTTCTTAATGAGGAAATGGAAGAGTTTTGGTGTAAGTAGACATAGGCTATAGCTACTGGTGGAAATGGCGTACAGAGGCCTTGTCGAAAGCATTAATGAATCAACAATATTAGTGACAGAACTATCCAAAGTACATTAAACCTGTTAAAATAAAACCATTTGAACATGTAGCGTAAGTGTTTGTCCCATCTCTAACAGACTAGGGTCGCATTATTAATTTTTAGAGGGGAAAAAAATCAAAAAATGCAATAATAATTTATCTATTTTTAGGAGTGCTGGGATTAAATTTAGGGGTTCTTGAGCAACCATAAAAAGGGTCTAAAATCGCCAACTCTTCTTTCTTCTGTGCTTTATTTTATTATTTATGTGTACGACTGTGTTTTGGCGCGAGCTGTCAAAAGAAATGAATTGCCCTTCAAAGGATTAATAAAGTTATCTTGAATAAACAGCCGCGCGGAGCATTTTGGGAAACGCAGTCCAAAGCGCAACTTCCGCCTCGTGACGTCACCTGTGTAGCACAACATGGCCCCTGCCAGCCGGGCTGCGTCTGCGGCTCTCTGCCTGCTCTTCCTCGGGAGAGTCATCCTCTGCACCGAGTACTTCTCCGCCATCACGCTGTTCAACAACGAGCTGCACAAGCAGGGCTGCAGCTCGCTGTCCGACTGGGAGGAGTACCAGGCGGACTGCGGTAAGCGGCTCCCTCTCTGCCCGCTCACACTGTCACTCTGAGCGGCTTCACTCTGCAGCTGCTGCCGGTGCTGCTGCTGGAGCTGCTGCTGCTGCTAACGCTGAGCTAAGAGCAGATTTAAAACTTAACAGGCTGTTTAAGTGCTGCAGCTTACAGACAGGTGGAGGGGAGGAAGAGTCAGTGAGGATGATGATGATGATGATGATGATGGTGTTGTTGTGCAGATATCAGAGAGGAAACTGTGACTGCAGGTTTTTTGTTTGTTTTTTTTAGCTCCAGAGGTCAACACTGAAGTCCATTCATAAACACACGTCAGTTTACTGGAGTGTGACAGACAGGAAGTGTGTTAGTGTGTCACATCTAAACAACAGAGAGTAACTTTAAATATGCAGGTTAAAGAAAGATAGACAGGAAGTAGATTAGTGCTGTCAGAGCTGTCAGTGTGGATGTTGAGCTTGAGGTTCAGATTTGAGTTTTTAAAGAAGTGAGAGTTTGTTTAGATGTGAGCAGAACAGAGACTGAACCCGTGTGTCTGTCTGGAGGTCTGCAGGTCAGATAGACCTGGGTCAGATAGACCTGGGTCTGGGTCAGATAGACCTGGGTCTGGGTCAGATTATAGTTTACTGTCACAGCTCAGGTAGAAAGAGACTTAATATAAATATATAAATGTGGACATGGAGGTCTTTATATATATTTAGTCTCCATGTGTTTGATGTTTGATGTGAAGCACTCTGAATCGTCTCATTACTGAAATGTTAAATAATCTAAGACGTGTTTCAGACTCTGAGGTTTTAATGCTTCATAATGAAATGTGTATTTTGGACTTTTAGGACTAACTAGAGCAAAACATTGGTATTATATTATATTATATTATATTATATTATATTATATGGTGATATGAGACTAGATATGGTCTTAGTTTGGATATAGTGATGTAGCTTAGGTGTTTATTCTTGGTGTTCTAGTTGTTCTATTATTTGCTTTTTACTCATTTTTCTCATTATTCTGCCTCCTCACGTTTAACTGGTTAGTTAGTTTAGTTTCTGGTCTGATCCTGATACAGCTGGAGAGTCTGCTCCTGGTTTTAAAGATGATTACAGTCAAATAATGTCAAATGTTCTGTTATTGACCTTTTACCCACTTTAGTCATTATAAACACATTACTGTTGATTATTGATCAAAACTGTCATAGTGTAAATATTTAGTTAAAGCACCAACAGTCATCTCTATGATATCGTATCAATATCGAGGTGTTTGGTTAAATATTTGATATTTTATATTATAAAGCTGGAGCTAGTGCTGGACGACATATATTGAAATTATATGGATATGGTGATGTGAGACTAGATATGGTGATATTGTGATATGACATCAGAGTTTCCTGGTTTTAAATCTACGTTACTGTAAAATATAAAATGTTCTGAACTAACAGACTGTTCCAGCTGTTCTGTCTCACTTCAGTCATTAAATCCACATTACTGATGATTTAAATGTCTTGTTAAAGCATCGACAGTCATCTCTATACAAGTAATATCGTTGTGATATCGATGTCCTCTCCAAAGACTGAAAGGAGGATTAGTCCCCCTCCATACAGCAGACCAGGAGGCTTGGCTTAACCCTCCTGCTGTGTTCCAGTCAAGGAAGGGAAGGAAGGAAGGGAGAAGAAAAGGAGGGAGGGAGGAAGGAGGGAAGGCAGGAAGGGAGTAAAGGAAAGAAGGCAGGGAGGAAGGAAGGACGGAGAGAGAGGAAGGAACGACAGAAGGAAGAAAGGGGGATGGAGGAAGGAAGGAAAGAAGGACAGAGGAAAGAAGGAAGGGAGGAAAGAAGGACGGAGGAAAGAAGTAAGTAAGGACAGAAGGTAGGAGGGAGGAAGGAAGGAAGGAAGGGAGGAAAGAGAGAAGAAGGAAAGAAAGAGGAAAGAAGTAAGTAAGGACAGAAGGTAGGAGGGAGGGAGGGAGGGAGGGAGGGAGGAAGGCTCTAACTGAACTTTAGAAGCAGTTTTAAGTAAATTCTGTCTTAGTGCAGAAAGTCAAAGTTGTGATCAGAGTGAGAACGATGGAGAGGGTTGGGGTAACTTTGTCTCATCAGAAGCAGAAACAGAGAGATTAACAGGAAGTGGCTTCAGTCTGCAAACAGCTGACAGCGATCAGAAGCAGAGATATGGATGTTACACCTCTTATTACAGCGCTGGGCCATATGGACAAAATCACATATCACAATATTTTAGACCAAATCCTGTATAATGTGTAATGTGGAGATGATTCTTGATGCTTTACACGATGAAATGTTCTGTAAATAATCAGTGATGTGGAAATAATAACAGAACAATACATCTAAACTAAACATGTTCAGCGTGTTTAGTGTTTTAGTGAATCTGCTGCTGATAGCGAGGAGGACTCGATGTTCCTCTGAAGTAACACTCTGTGTTTGCTTTTGACCCAAATGTGTCGTAATCTTAATGTTGGATGTTTAATTTATGAAGTCACATTATAGTTACATAGTTAGATCATGTTTTTAATACTTTACTATGATAAAACTGATCTGAGACCCTGTTTTAGGTTAGAGTTAGAGATTAATAACCATTTATTTAATTAAGCTGCAACTACTGAGATACTTTATTCATCATTTTGAGGCATTTTTTAAGAGAAATAAAGTAAAATTTCTCTGATTTAGCTTCTAAAATGTGAATATTTCTGCTTTCTTTAGTCTCTGTGACAGTAAAGTAAAGATCTGTGAGACGTTTAAGGACCAAACAGATAATTAATTGATTAATGCATAAAGAGAATAATCAGTAGTTGAAGATTTTAAGGTTTTGAATCTTTCTTCCTGCTGTAAAAACAACTGAGGCGTCGTTTAAACCTGGTTAGTGATCTGACCTGTTGGTTTGGATTCCTCCTCACACACACACCTCTCACACACACACTCCTCCTCACACACACTCCTCCTCACACACACACCTCTCACACTCCTCCTCACACACACTCCTCCTCACACACTCCTCACACACACTCCTCCTCACACACTCCTCACACACACTCCTCCTGTCACACACTCCTCCTCACACACACTCCTCCTCACACACATTCCTCTCTGAGCGTTACACACTTACTGGTTTTAAATAAGAAGATAAAGTTTATTTAAATGTTTTGTGTTTTCAGAGTCGTCTATCTTACAGTTAGAAGATCCAGACTGTGAGGAAGGAAGTAATCCTCCCTGTGAGTCTGTGTTCTCTCTGAACGCTGAGAAGATCCTGGTGAGACACACACACACACACACACACACATATATACACACACACACACACACACACACACACACACACACACACACACACACACACACACACGCTCACACGCACACACACACATACACACATACACACACACACACACACACACACATATATACACACACACACACACACACACACATATATACACACACACACACACACACACACACACACACACATATACACACACACACATATATATACACACATACACGTATACACACACATATATAAACAAACTCTCTGTCTCCCTTTTTTTTTTTTCTTCTTTTTTTTTACAGTAAATTTTCATATTTTAAAAAGTTAAGTTCTTCTTATTGTATTATTTTATTACAGGATCTTAACAGTGAATTTGCATTTCATATAAAACTAAACTTATTATCAGTATTATTAGTGTCGGGGGTGCGTAGCTCCGCGGGACAAACCGGGAGATTTCTCTGTTGGAAATGAATGGGAACTTTTTGAAAACCACCAAAAATCACCTTTTTTTCACCTTTTTCAGAGTCACCTAGGTCTCTCATACCTACACGTAGAAATGTGATTCAAACTTTAAAACGGAGGAAAACTTGTGCTCTCTGGAAAAATACCAAACTATTTTTACATAACATATAAACTTTTCAAACTATGAGCAGTCAAACGAGGAGTGGAAATCACTTTTTCGTCAAAGTTAGAGTGGAAGCGGCAGTTAGCTAGAGTGTGAGAAGCAGTAAACCATAACCTTCATTTTTATTTTTAACTCGAGCTCACGGCCAAACCGTAAAAAGGTGACAAATAATTTTTGGTCAAAATGTAGACATAGGTGTTGGGATTCATAAAATGTGACTATGACAGGCGGGGTCCGCACAAAATTTAAACGGGGGGGGGGGCGAGACCGGCGGCAGTACCTGTCTCGCTCCCCATTGACTCTAATGTAATCGTCTTCTTTTTTCAAAATAATCTCACTCTGTGTTCACACTGAGCTTACTCGCTCATTTTAAGGAATATGTGAATAAAATAAACTCTGTCAGAATCTGCCGGCTTCTGTGTCTCTCACGGTGTTTTCGGTTTTTGGACAGGAGTTACGGTTTTCTCACAGTTTGCAATTGTTCGGGACCTTGTCAGAAGCCAAATTCTGGGGGCATTTTGAGAACTTCCAAGCAGATTCTCACACATCGCCGTAGCAACCGTATGGCCTTAGCTGCCCTTAGCAACCTGTAGGGCCTTAGCTGCCCTTAGCAACCTGTAGGGCCTTAGCTGCCCTTAGCTGCCCTTAGCGACCATGGGGCCTTAGCTGCCCTTAGCAACCGTAGGGCCTTAGCTGCCCTTAGCAACCTGTCGCTGGGCAGAAACTGAGCTAGTTTTTTGTGATTGGCTAATTCTTCCTGTCCTACTGTGTTGTATGCTAACAGGGTAAGCGTAGAAGCGTGAAGTGTAAAGTGCTGTAGTGTAGTGCTTAGAGTTAGTGCATGTTGCTACTGCCTTGTGCTCTGTGTGCTACTCTCTGCTTACATCTACTGTTACACTTGATACTGACTAGTAAGATGTTCTTAATACTGCCACAGTAAAAGCCAGAATATGTTCAGGGTGACTTCACTGGAAATAAGTCGTGTACTCGTCCCGGCAGCACTCAAACTTTCCCTGGGATTTTCTAGTTTATTCTTCTTCTTTGTTTTGTTGCTGTTTTGGAAATTTACATCGTTGCCATAGCAACATTTGCATGCTGTTAGATTTGCATCATGTAAACAAACGCTGTTGTTCTGTGTGTGTGTGTGTATGTCTGTGTGTGTGTTACTGTGTGTGTGTGTCTCTGTGTGTTACTGTCTGTGTGTGTGTGTGTGTGTGTCTCTGTGTGTGTCTCTTTGTGTGTCTCTGTGTGTGTGTGTTACTGTGTGTGT
The DNA here is from genome assembly GCF_027409825.1 of Scomber japonicus. NCBI lineage: Eukaryota > Metazoa > Chordata > Actinopteri > Scombriformes > Scombridae > Scomber > Scomber japonicus. The sequence continues at coordinate 3,270,802 of NC_070594.1, read as the reverse complement.
GTGTGTGTGTGTGTGTCTCTGTGTGTGTCTTACAGTGTGTGTGTGTGTTACTGTATGTGTATGTCTCTGTGTGTGTGTGTTACTGTGTGTGTTACTGTGTGTGTGTCTCTGTATGTATGTGTGTGTGTGTTACTGTGTGTGTCTCTGTGTGTGTTACTGTGTGTATGTGTGTGTGTCTCTTTGTGTGTGTGTGTGTGTGTCTTACTGTGTGTGTGTCTCTGTGTGTTACTGTGTGTGTGTGTGTCTCTTTGTGTGTGTGTGTTACTGTATGTGTGTGTGTCTCTTTGTGTGTCTCTGATATTATTTCCTCTTTATTTAAATCAGAATCAAGCGAAGTTGTTCATCGAGCAGAAGAAAATCCCGTTCCCCGTCGAAAACCAAAACACCAACGAGGAGCTGGGTGAGTCTGCTGCTTCCTGTTTGATGAATACTGCTTCCTGTCTGATGAATACTGTTTCCTGTCTGATGAATACTGCTTCCTGTTTCAGCCATCGGCTACGTTCTGATAGGAAACGGACTTTATGATGAAGCCATCAAACATTTCTCTCTGTTACTGCAGGTCAGTTTCTCTCTTTACAAAGTTTGATTGATCCATGTGATTGATTGATTGATTGATTGATTTGATTGATTGATTTGATTGATTGGTTGATTGATTGATATATTGATTGGTTGATTTGATTGATTGATTTGATTGATTGATTTGATTGATTGATTTGATTGATTGATTGATTGATATATTGATTGGTTGATTGATTGATTGGTTGGTTGATTGATATATTGATTGGTTGATTGATTGGTTGGTTGGTTGGTTGATTGATATATTGATTGGTTGACTGATTGATTGGTTGATTGATTGATATATTGATTGGTTGATTGATTGATTGATATATTGATTGATTGGTTGGTTGATTGATTGATTGATTGATTGGTTGGTTGATTTGATTTGATTTGATTTGATTTGGATTGATTGATTGATTGATTGATTTATTGGTTGATTGGTTGATTGGTTGATTTGATTGATATATTGATTTGGTTGATTGGTTGATTGATTGATATATTGATTGGTTGATTGGTTGATTGATTTGGTTGATTGGTTGATTTGATTGATATATTGATTGGTTGGTTGGTTGATTGGTTGATATATTGATTGGTTGATTGATTGATATATTGATTGGTTGATTGATTTATATATTGATTGATTTGATTGATTTGATTGATTGGTTGATTGGTTGGTTGATTGATTGATTGATTGATTTGATTGATTGATATATTGCTTTAGAGCGACCCAGAGCTGGTCAGTGCGATCTACGGCCGAGGAATCGCTTACGGGAAGAAAAGTCTGCAGGTGAGAACGTTTTCTAAGGTTTAATATTTAATATTTAACCTGTAGAATCATTAAAAGGCTTTGTGTGTTTTTCTTATCAGTGTTTAAAGTTTACAGCTTCATAAACGCAGTAAAGGAGAAACTGATGCAGAAAGTGATCAGCTCATCTTAAAGTTACAGTAGATAATTTAAAGCTTGTCAGATTGATAATGTATCAGTGATTTATCGATAATTAGTTCTGATCAGATAACTTATATTTTACCTTCATAGTAAAGTTTAATGTTCATATTTAATAATTTAATAATAATTAAGACTTTCATTGTTTACTAATAAATAAATAGAAGATAAAGATCTGTATTTATCTGTCTATATATAATACAGTTTGTTTCTCCTCAATGAAATCTTTAATCCAACAAGAAACAAGAATCCTCTCAGACAGGAAAAGTTAAAGTTTAACTGTTTAACTTCGACTAAACGTTTACGCAGCTCGTAAAAATCAGGCGAACCCAAAAACTCCTCCTCACTCGTCAATCAGTGCCGAGCCTCACGTCAAACATTAACTTCCTCCTGCTGAGAGACGAAGAGGAAGAAAAGTGATTTAACTAGAGGCTCATAAACCAGGAATAAAACAGACAGATAAAGACTCCATCTAGCTACGTAGCTACTGACACATGACATCAGCACAACAATCAAAGAGAATTACCAAATCAACTAAATTTGAGCAAGTTAACAAAACCGGGCCGTTTAGTTGTGCTGCTACTACAGTAATTACGGTAGACTAGCTACTACAGTAATTACGGTAGACTAGCTACTACAGTAATTACAGTAAACTAGCTACTATAGTAATTACGGTAACCTAGCTAGTACAGTAATTACAGTAGACTAGCTACTACAGTAATTACAGTAAACTAACTACTATAGTAATTACGGTAACCTAGCTAGTACAGTAATTACAGTAGACTAGCTACTACAGTAATTACAGTAGACTAGCTACTACAGTCATTACGGTAGACTAGCTACTACAGTAATTACGGTAGACTAGCTACTACTGTAATTACGGTAGGCTAGCTACCACAGTAATTACGGTAGACTAGCTACTACAGTAATTACAGTAGACTAGCTACTACAGTAATTACAGTAGACTAGCTACTATAGTAATTACGGTAGACTAGCTACTACAGTAATTACGGTAGACTAGCTACTACAGTAATTACGGTAGACTAGCTACTACTGTAATTACAGTAGATTAGCTACTACAGTAATTACGGTAGACTAGCTACTACAGTAATTACAGTAGGCTAGCTACTACAGTAATTACAGTAGGCTAGCTACTACAGTAATTACAGTAGGCTAGCTACTACAGTCATTACAGTAGGCTAGCTACTACAGTAATTACAGTAGACTAAAGGCTCTCGGTAGGATTTGATTGGGCTGCCATAATTACTGTATTAACCTTCGTGTCGTCCTCCCGGGTCAAAGTGACCCTGTTTGTTTTGACTGTTCCTTCCTTCCTTCCTTCCTTCCTCCTTTCCACTGACTCTGTGTTTGTTCTGCGTTCCCTCTTCTCTTCTTTATACAACCTTTATTCTCTCTGTTTCTCTCTCTCAGGATATAAAGAACGCCGACCTGGCTCTCTACGAGCTGAACAGAGTCATCACTCTGGAGCCAAACTGGCCTGAAGTCTACGAGCAGAGAGCCGAGGTGAGCCGGACCAGAACACAGAACACAGACCAGAGCAGAACAGAGCAGACCACAGAACAGAGCAGAGCAGAACAGAGCAGAACACAGAGCAGAGCAGAACACAGACCAGAGCAGAACACAGAGCAGAACAGAGAGCAGAACACAGAACAGAGCAGAACATAGAGTAGAACACAGAGCAGAACAGAGACCAGAGCAGAACACAGAGCAGAACAGAACAGAACAGAACACAGAGCAGAACGGAACAGAGCAGAGCAGAACAGAGAGCAGAACAGAACAGAACAGAGCAGAACACAGAGCAGAACAGAGCAGAGCAGAACAGAGCAGAACAGAGCAGAACACAGAGCAGAACACAGAACAGAGCAGAGCAGAACAGAGAGCAGAACAGAGAGCAGAACAGAACACAGAACAGAGCAGAGCAGAAGACAGAGCAGAACACAGAACAGAGCAGAGCAGAACACAGAACAGAACAGAGCAGAACAGAACAGTTTTCTATGAGCTAATGTCCAAATGTGACTATTTATTACAAAAAAATCAAAAATCAGCATGCAGACATGTTACTGTATTCTTTATATTCTATAAAATAATGATTTTAAATGTCTTTTATCCACAAATCCACAGAATAAACTCTTTATTAATGATGAATCAGCTCTTTAATGAATGAGTGATGGTTTAGGGACAGAGTATAAACAGTATTAAACCTTCAGTATGAAATATATTCTGAGCATGAACAGTGTGATATTAATTCATGAGATCATAAATAACAGCGTTCATTGTTTGAGCCGCTCAGAATAAAGACGGATCTTCTCCCCTGAGGCCGTTTTATGGCCTGTTTCCTGTTTCCTGTTTCCTGTTTCCTGTTACCTTTAAACAGTCTGACCTGGAAGTTTCAATACTTCAACCACTGAAACTCTCATTTTATGTTTGTCTAAAAAAGAATAGAGAGTAAGACAAAATAAGAGTGATAGAAATAGACTTTTATTTTGTAGATCCTGTCTCCTCTAGGAAGGATCAGTGAAGCTCTAACCCAGACTTTTATTTTGTAGATCCTGTCTCCTCTAGGAAGGATCAGTGAAGCTCTGGCTGATCTCACCAAAGCGATTCAGCTGCAGCCGTCGGCTCGTCTGTACAGACACAGAGGAACCCTGCTGTTCATCTCAGAGGTGTGTGTGTGTGTGTGTGTGTGTGTGTGTGTGTGTGTGTGTGTGTGTGTGTGTTTTCTATCCTGGTGGGGACCGAAACCTGACATATTATTAACTCCGTGGGGACCGACTCCTGGTTTCCATGGTAACGAGCATTGGGATCAATAGCAAACAGCCTCCTGTTAGGCCTGGTCCCCACAAGGTTGGTTTTCCTGACTGTGTGTGAACCCCAGAGGTCACACACGGTACTGCAGTGTGGGGACCTTTTCCTGACAAAGTGTGTAAGTGTGTATATTAGCATATTAGCTTGGTATTAGCATATTAGCTTAGCGATTAGCCCCCTGGGTTTCTATCCAATATTTGTTCAAATACTGAATATGAATTGTGCTGTGGTCAACAGTGATGTCAACTGTATGCTAATAGACGTTAGCATTACGGGTCCCAACGAGGGGGGCAAAATTCAGGTTTCAGATTTATGTGAGTTATTGATATTTCAAGTAATTTTGTTGTTCAAACAGAATTATGATGAATTTAGGAGTTAAAGTTACGTCTCTAGACCCTTTAGAAAGGCTGGAACCCAATCAGGGTCCCCACGAGGTAGTAAAAACGTGTATGTGTGTGTACATATACTCTGTGTGTGTGTGTGTGTGTGTGTGTGTGAGTGAGTATGTGTCAGTCTCCTCATGCTAACCCCCCCCCCCTCCTGCAGGACTATGTGGCAGCGATGGAGGACTTCCAGCAGTCTCTGGAGCTGAAGAAGAACCAGCCGATCGCCATGTTGTATAAAGGCCTCACCTTCTTCCACAGAGGGATGCTCAAGGTGAGTAAAGGGCCAGTTCAGATAAATAAGACCCGGAATATAAAGATAGAGCTGGAGATAAGCAGAGGGTGTGTTCCTCCTCTTTAACCACATGAGCAGAGTGTGTGTTAGTGATCTGAGTTTCCTGCAGCTGTTTGTTGGTGAGACATTACAAACCTCACAGCCGGACGTTCAACTCAAGCTGCTGCTGCTGCTGCTGCTGCTGCTGCTGCTGCTGCTGCTGTTGCTGCTGCTGCTGCTGCTGCTGCTGCTGCTGCTGCTGCTGCTGCTCGGGTTTAATGGAGATGAAACATTCAGCTGCAGTTTGAATCATTAGAAACAAAAAGGAGGAAGTTAAAATATGAACGTTAACTGACTGTGTGAGAAGTTTAACCGCAGTTCAGCTCTGCTCTGTCCCTTCAGTCACACACACACACACACACACACACACACACACACACACACACACAGTAACACACAGTAACACACACACACACACACTGTAACATACACACACACACAGTAACACGCACACACACACACACACACACAGTCCAGCTCTGTTCGGTCCTGTCAGTCACGTGTGAGTTTGGGGTTTTTTTAAGTTGTCACCTCAAACAGCAGTTTCCTGGGGAAACCCTGAGAGAGCTGTTTAATACACACACACTAACATTAACATACACACACACTAACACACACACACACACACACACACAGTAACACACACACAGTAACACACACGCACACACACACAGTAACATACATACACACACACAGTAACATACACACACACACACACACACACACACACACACACGCACAGTAACACACACACACACAGAGTAACACACACACACACACAGAGTAACATACACACACACACACACACACACACACACAGAGTAACACACACACACTCACAGAGTAACATACACACACACACACACACAGAGTAACAAACACACACACACACACACACACACACACACAGAGTAACATACACACACACACACACACACACACACACACACACACACACACACACACACATACACACATCCTGCTGATTTGCATTTTCCAAACATTTACAGACCACTTCCTGTTCAGAGAACGGAACCAAAGACGCCTTCGTATTCATCGATGAGCTCAGAGTTCACACTGTTTATCAGAGTGTGTGTGTGTGTGTTAGGGTGTGTGTGTGTGTGTGTCAGTGTTAGGATGTGTGTGTGTGTGTGTCAGTGTCAGGGTGTGTATTAGAGTGTGTGTGTGTGTGTGTGTGTCAGTGTCAGGGTGTGTATTAGTGTGTGTCAGTGTTAGGGTGTGTGTGTGGCCGCTTCCTGTCCGCTCTGTGTGTAATATGTGTGTGTGTGTCTGTGTGGTGTTAGGGTGTGTGTAGGTGTATGTGTGTGTGTCCGTGTTAGTGTGTGTGTGTCAGTGTCAGGGTGTGTGTGTGTGTGTGTGTGTGTGTGTGTGTGTGTGTGTGGTGTTAGGGTGTGTGTGTGTGTTACTGTGTGTAACGTGTGTGTGTGTGTGTGTGTGTGTGTGTGTGTGTGTGTAATGTGTGTAACGTGTGTGTGTTCTCTCCTCAGGAAGCCATCGAGACGTTTAAAGAAGCTCTGAAGCTGAAGTCAGACTTCATCGACGCCTATAAGAGCCTCGGCCAGGCCTACAGGTCTGTTCACACCTTCTAACTCTAGCCCCGCCCCTTCTAACCATAGCCCCGCCCCTTCTAGCCCTAGCCCCCCCTTCTAACACTAACCCCGCCCCCTCATACAGCTAACCCTGCCCCCACAAACAGGAAGTCAGCCTCCACATACATCTTCCTCACCTCCTCTCCTCCTCCCTTCCTCTCTTCCTCACCTCCTCTCCTCCTCCCTTCCTCACCTTCTCTCCTCCTCCCTTCCTCACCTCCTCTCCTCCTCCTCCCTCCTCCCTTCCTCTCCTCCTCCCTTCCTCTCCCCCTCCCTTCCTCACCTCCTCTCCTCCTCCCTTCCTCTCCTACTCACCTCCTCTCCTCCTCCCTTCCTCTCCTCACCTCCTCTCCTCCTCCCTTCCTCACCTCCTCACCTCCTCTCCTCCTCCCTTCCCCTCCTCCTCCCTTCCCCTCCTCCTCCCTTCCTCTCCTCCTCCCTTCCTCACTTCTTCTCCTCCTCTCCTCCTCCCTTCCTCTCCTCCTCCCTTCCTCACCTCCTCTCCCCCCTTCCTCCCTTCCTCCTCTCCTCACCTCCTCTCCTCCTCCCTTCCTCTTCTCCTCACCTCCTCTCCTCCTCCTCTCCTCCTCTCCTCCTCCTCTCCTCCCTTCCTCACCTCCTCTCCTCTCCCCTTCCTCTCCTCCCCTCCTCCTCTCCTCCCCTCCTCTTCCTCTCCTTCCCTCTTCCCCTCCTCCTCCTCTCCTCTTCCCTTCCTCTCCCCCTCTCCTCCTCTCCTCCTCTTCCTCTCTTCCTCTCCTCTCCTCTTACCCTCCTCCTCTCCTCCTCTTCTCCTCCTTTCCCCTCCTACTCTCCTCTTCCCTTCCTCCCTTCCTCTCCTCCTCTCTTCCTCCCTTCCTCTCCTCTCCTCCTCCCTTCCTCTCCTCCTCTCCTCCTCCCTTCCTCTCCTCTTCCCTTCCTCTCCTCCTTTTCTCTCTCTCTTCCTCTTCCTCTCCTCCTCTCCTCTTTCACTGCCCTTCCCCTTTTCTCTCTCTCTCTCTCTCTCTCTTCCTCTTCCCCTCTTCATCTCCTCTCCTCCTCCTCTCCTCCTCCCTTCCTCACCTCTCTCCTCCTCTCTTCTTCTCCTCCCTTCCTCCTCTCCTCCCTTCCTCCCTTCCCCTCCTCCTCACCTCCTCACCTCCTCACCTCCTCACCTCCTCTCCTCCTCCCTTCCTCTCCACAGAGAGCTGGGGGACTTTGAGTCAGCGATGGAGAGTTTCCAGAAAGCTTTGATGTTGAACCAGAATCACATTCAGTCTCTGCAGCTGAGAGGAATGATGCTGTATCACCACGGCTCTCTGCAGGAGGCTATAGGCAACTTTAAGGTTAGGACACACACTAATACACACATATACACACACTACTACACACATATACACACACTACTACACACATACACACACTACTACACTAATACACACATATACACACACACTAACAGACACTAATACAGATATATACACACACACTAATACACATATACACACATACACACACACTGTAACACACACTAACTAACACACACACACTGTAACTAACACACATATACACACACACACACTAACAGACACAAATACACATACACACACACTAGCACACTACTACACACATATACACACATACAGATACACACAGTAACTACCATATACACACACTGCAACTAACACATATATACACACATATACACACACACACACACACTAACAGACACTAACACAGATATATACACACATATACACACACTAATACACATATACACACACTAACACACTAACACAGATATATGCACACACACTAATACACATATACACACGCACTGTAACTAACACACACAGACTGCATCATGTAAACATCAGATTTAAACCTCTGTGTATCTAACCCTAATATCCATCTATCTACCCCCCTCCTCTATATCTACCCCCCCCCCCCCCCCCAGAGGTGCCTGCAGCTGGAGCCCTATAACGAGGTGTGTCAGTACATGAAGGGTCTGAGCCACGTAGCGATGGGTCAGTTCTACGAGGGGATCAAAGCTCAGACTAAAGTCATGCTGAACGACCCGCTGCTGGGTCAGAAGGCCAGCTCCGAGTACCTCAAAGTTAAATACCTCAGAGGTACACACATATACACACACATATATACACACACACACACACACACATATACACACAGAGACACACACACACACACACATATACACACACACGCTGCTGGGTCAGAAGGCCAGCTCCGAGTACCTCAAAGTCAAATACCTCAGAGGTACACACACATATACACACACACACACACACACACACACACACACACACACACACACACACACACACACACAGAGACACACACACACACACCGCTGCTGGGTCAGAAGGCCAGCTCCGAGTACCTGAAGGTCAAATACCTCAGAGGTACACACACACTGTAACACACATATACACACACACACACACACACACACACACACACACACCGCTGCTGGGTCAGAAGGCCAGCTCCGAGTACCTGAAGGTCAAATACCTCAGAGGTACACACACACTGTAACACACATATACACACACACACACACACACACACACACACACACACACACACACACACACACACCGCTGCTGGGTCAGAAGGCCAGCTCCGAGTACCTGAAGGTCAAATACCTCAGAGGTACACACACACTGTAACACACATATACACACACACACACACACACACACACACACACACACCGCTGCTGGGTCAGAAGGCCAGCTCCGAGTACCTGAAGGTCAAATACCTCAGAGGTACACACACAGAGACACACACACACACAGAGACACATATATACACACACACACACACACAGACACACACACACACACACACACACACACACACACACACACACACACACACACACACACATATACACACACACACACACACACACATATACACACACACACACACACACACACACACACACACACTGTAACACACACACACATATACACACACACACACACACACACACACACACACACACTGTAACACACACACACACACACACATACACACACACACACACACACACATATACACACACACACACACACACACACACACACATATACACACACACACACACACACACACACACACACACACACACACACATATACACACACACACACACACACACACACACACACACACACACACACACACACACACACACACACACCGCTGCTGGGTCAGAAGGCCAGCTCCGAGTACCTGAAGGTCAAATACCTCAGAGGTACACACATATACACACACAGAGACACACACACACACACACACACATATATATACACACACACACACACACACACACACATATACACACATACACACACGCAGTCAAATACCTCAGAGGTACACACACACACACACACATACATACACACACACACACACACACACACACACACACACACACACATACACACACACACATACAGCATAGGTTCATATCTGTCTCTCTCCCTCTCTCCTTCCTTCCTTCCTCTCCTTCCTTCCTTCCTTCCTTCCTTCCCTCCCTCTCCTCTTTTCCTTCCCTCCTTCCCTCTCCTCCTCTCCTCCTCCAGAGTACTCTCGTTACCTCCACTCCCACCTCGACGTTCCGGTAGCGGAGTACAACGTGGATCAGGATTTACCGGGAAACTTTAAGAACCACTGGGCCAAAAACCTCCCGTTCCTGATCGAGGACTACGAGGAGCAGCCGGGTCTGCAGCCGCACATCAAGTAAGTTCAGCTGATATTACAGTCATTACGGTAAACTACTAATATTACAGTCATTACGATAAACTGCTAATATTACAGTCATTACGGTAAACTACTAATATTACAGTCATTACGGTAAACTACTGATATTACAGTCATTACGGTAAACTGCTAATATTACAGTCATTACGGTAAACTACTAATATTACAGTCATTACGGTAAACTACTAATATTACATTCATTATGGTAAACTACTAATATTACATTCATTACGGTAAACTACTAATATTACATTCATTAAGGTAAACTACTAATATTACATTCATTACGGTAAACTACTGATATTACAGTCATTACGGTAAACTGCTAATATTACAGTCATTACGGTAAACTGCTAATATTACATTCATTACGGTAAACTACTAATATTACAGTCATTACGGTAAACTACTAATATTACAGTCATTACGGTGAACTACTAATATTACAGTCATTACGGTAAACTGCTAATATATTCATTACGGTAAACTACTGATATTACAGTCATTACGGTAAACTACTGATATTACAGTCATTACGGTGAACTACTAATATTACAGTCATTACGGTAAACTGCTAATACATTCATTACGGTAAACTACTAATATTACAGTCATTACGGTAAACTGCTAATACATTCATTATGGTAAACTGCTAATATTACATTCATTACGGTAAACTACTAATATTACAGTCATTACGGTAAACTACTAATATTACAGTCATTACGGTGAACTACTAATATTACAGTCATTACGGTAAACTGCTAATACATTCATTACGGTAAACTGCTAATATTACATTCATTACGGTAAACTGCTAATATTACATTCATTACGGTAAACTACTAATATTACAGTCATTACGGTAAACTACTAATATTACATTCATTACGGTAAACTACTAATATTACAATCATTACGGTAAACTACTAATATTAGAGTCATTACGGTAAGCTACTGATATTACATTCATTACGGTAAATTACTAATATTACATTCATTACGGTAAACTACTAATATTACATTCATTACGGTAAACTGCTAATATTACAGTCATTACGGTAAACAACTAATATTACATTCATTACGGTAAACTACTAATATTACATTCATTACGGTAAACTGCTAATATTACAGTCATTACGGTAAACAACTAATATTACATTCATCACGGTAAACTACTAATATTACATTCATTATGGTAAACTAATATTACATTCATTACGGTAAATTACTAATATTACAGTCATTACGGTAAGCTACTAATATTACACTCATTAAGGTAAACTACTAATATTACACTCATTACGGTAAACTACTGATATTACATTCATTATGGTAAACTAATATTACATTCATTACGGTAAATTACTAATATTACAGTCATTACGGTAAGCTACTAATATTACACTCATTACGGTAAACTACTGATATTACATCCATTACGGTAAACTACTAATATTACATCCATTACGGTAAACTGCTAATATTACAGTCATTACGGTAAACTACTAATATTACATTCATTATGGTAAACTACTAATATTACATTCATTACGGTAAACTACTACTATTACATTCATTACGGTAAACTACTAATATTACATTCATTACGGTAAACTGCTAATATTACAGTCATTACGGTAAACTACTAATATTACAGTCATTACGGTAAACTACTAATATTACAGTCATTACGGTAAACTACTAATATTACATCCATTACGGTAAACTGCTAATATTACATTAATTACGGTAAACTGCTAATATTACAGTCATTACGGTAAAGTACTAATATTACAGTCATTACGGTAAACTACTAATATTACAGTCATTACGGTAAACTACTGATATTACAGTCATTACGGTAAACTACTAATATTACATTCATTATGGTAAACTACTGATATTACGTTCATTACGGTAAATTACTAATATTAGTCATTACGGTAAACTACTGATATTACAGTCATTACGGTAAACTACTAATATTACATTCATTACGGTAAACTACTAATATTACAGTCATTACGGTAAACTGCTAATATTACAGTCATTACGGTAAACTACTAATATTACAGTCATTACGGTAAACTACTGATATTACGTTCATTACGGTAAACTACTAATATTACAGTCATTACGGTAAACTACTAATATTACATTCATTACGGTAAACTGCTAATATTACAGTCATTACGGTAAACTGCTAATATTACAGTCATTACGGTAAACTACTAATATTACAGTCATTACGGTAAACTACTAATATTACATTCATTACGGTAAACTACTAATATTACAGTCATTACGGTAAACTACTGATATTACGTTCATTACGGTAAACTACTAATATTACAGTCATTACGGTAAACTACTAATATTACATTCATTACGGTAAACTACTAATATTACATTCATTACGGTAAACTGCTAATATTACAGTCATTACGGTAAACTACTAATATTACAGTCATTACGGTAAACTGCTAATATTACGGTAAACTACTGATATTACAGTCATTATGGTAAACTACTAATATTACATTCATTACGTTAAACTACTAATATTACATTCATTACGGTAAACTACTAATATTACAATCATTACGGTAAACTACTAATATTATAGTCATTACGGTAAACTACTAATATTACAGTCATTACGGTAAACTACTAATATTACATTCATTAAGGTAAACTACTAATATTACAGTCATTACGGTAACCTACTAATATTACATTCATTAAGGTAAACTACTAATATTACATTCATTACGGTAAACTACTAATATTACGGTAAACTACTGTTATTACAGTCATTATGGTAAACTACTAATATTACATTCATTACGGTAAACTACTAATATTACATTCATTACGGTAAACTACTAATATTACATTCATTATGGTAAACTACTAATATTACAGTCATTACGGTAAACTACTAATATTACAGTCATTACGGTAAACTACTAATATTACATTCATTATGGTAAACTGCTAATATTACAGTCATTACGGTAAACTACTGATATTACAGTCATTACGGTAAACTACTGATATTACATTCATTACGGTAAACTACTAATATAACAGTCATTACGGTAAACTACTAATATTACATTCATTACGGTAAACTGCTAATATTACATCCATTACGGTAAACTACTAATATTACAGTCATTACGGTAAACTACTAATATTACAGTCATTACGGTAAACTACTAATATTACATTCATTACGGTAAACTACTGATATTAAATTCATTACGGTAAACTGCTAATATTACATTCATTACGGTAAACTACTAATATTACAGTCATTACGGTAAACTACTGATATTACAGTCATTACGGTAAACTACTGATATTACATTCATTACGGTAAACTACTAAGATAACAGTCATTACGGTAAACTACTAATATTACATTCATTACGGTAAACTACTAATATTACATTCATTACGGTAAACTACTAATATTACAGTCATTACGGTAAACTACTAATATTACATTCATTACGGTAAACTACTAATATTACATTCATTACGGTAAACTACTAAGATAACAGTCATTACGGTAAACTACTAATATTACATTCATTACGGTAAACTGCTAATATTACATTCATTACGGTAAACTACTAATATTACAGTCATTACGGTAAACTACTGATATTACAGTCATTACGGTAAACTACTGATATTACATTCATTACGGTAAACTACTAAGATAACAGTCATTACGGTAAACTACTAATATTACATTCATTACGGTAAACTGCTAATATTACATCCATTACGGTAAACTACTAATATTACAGTCATTACGGTAAACTACTAATATTACACTCATTATGGTAAACTGCTAATATTACATTCATTACGGTAAACTGCTAATATTACATTCATTACAGTAAACTACTCATATTACAGTCATTACGGTAAACTACTAATATTACAGTCATTACGGTAAACTACTAATATTACAGTCATTACGGTAAACTACTAATATTACGTTCATTACGGTAAACTGCTAATATTACATTCATTACGGTAAACTACTAATATTACAGTCATTACGGTAAACTGCTAATATTACAGTCATTACGGTGAACTGCTAATATTACAGTCATTACGGTGAACTACTTATATTACATTCATTACGGTAAACTACTAATATTACATTCATTACGGTAAACTACTAATATTACATTCATTACGGTAAACTACTGATATTACATTCATTACGGTAAACTGCTAATATTACAGTCATTACGGTAAACTGCTAATATTACAGTCATTACGGTAAACTGCTATCAGAGCTTTAACTTGAGCCTCTTTTCGGTGTTTCAGGGACGTGTTGCCGCAGAACTTCGACAGCTACAGCAGCGACGTTCAGAAGCTGATCTGCACAGCTGATCATCTGGGAGCGCTGATGCAGTACGACACGCCTGGTTTCCTACCCAACAGGAGAATACACAGAGGTACCATCATCACTGCTCACAATACATACAATATACACAATATACACAATATACACAATACACACAATATACACAATATACACAATATACACAATATACACAATACACACAATATACACAATATACACAATATACACAATATACACAATACACACAATATACTCCCTCCCTTCCATCCTTCCTTGCTCCCTCCCTTCCTTCTTTCCTACCTTCATTCCTTCCTTCCTTCATTCCTTCCTTCCTTCTTCCTCCCTTCCATCCTTCCTTGCTCCCTCCATCAACAAAAAGCATAGTATAGAGATATAAGGAGGATACTGTGAGAGGGTTATGACCGTGTGTGTGTGTGTGTGTGTGTGTGTGTGTGTGTGTGTGTGTCTGTGTGTGTGTCTGTGTGTGTGTGTGTGTGTGTGTGTGTGTGTGTGTGTGTGTGTGTCTGTGTGTGTGTGTGTGTGTGTGTGTGTGTGTGTGTGTGTGTGTGTGTCTGTGTGTGTGTGTGTCTGTGTGTGTGTGTGTCTGTGTGTGTGTGTGTCTGTGTGTGTGTGTGTGTGTGTGTGTGTGTGTGTTGCAGCGATGGGCTTAGCCACGCTGGAGGTGATGCAGGCGATGCATCGAACGTGGAGCAACTCTAAAGTTCGAGTCAACGGGAAAACGAGGCAGATGCAGTGGAGAGACATGTTCGATATAGCCGTGAAGTGGAGGAGGTGAGGTTATTTTTCCATCATTTAAGACGTGCTTTTATTTTGAAAATCCCTTGGCACGCCTGTCTCCGCCCCAGAGCATGCACACACCTCCAAACAAAATGCCAGCGTTGCCATGGCAACGGCC